>NC_057808.1:490614343-490802731 GCF_018294505.1 Triticum aestivum
CACTGAATACGATATGTTTGATTCCTTGCAATAGTTTTGCGATATAAAGATGGTGATATTAGAGTCATGCTAGTGGGCAGTCGTGGATTAGTAGAAATACTTGTGTTGAGGTTTGTGATTCCCGTAGCATGCACGTATGGTGAACCGTTATGTAACGAAGTCGGAGCATGAGGTGTTCTTTGATTGCTTTCCTTATGAGTGGCGGTCGGGGACAAGCGATGGTCTTTTCCTACCAATCTATCCTCCTAGGGGCATGCGTAGTAGTACTTTGCTTTGAGGGCTAATAAACTTTTGCAATAAGTATATGAGTTCTTTATGACTAATGCGAGTCCATGGATTATACGCACTCTCACCCTTCCATCATTGCTAGCCTCTTCGGTACCGTGCATTGCTCTTTCTCACCTCGAGAGTTGGTGCAAATTTCGCCGGTGCATCCAAACCCCGTGATACGATACGCTCTATCACACATAAGCCTCCTTATATCTTCCTCAAAATAGCCACCATACCTACCACTACAAGAAACCTGTTAATCCATGACGGATTTCCGGTGACAATTTCAAAATCTGTCATGAACCCCGTAGTATAGACCCGCAAGCCCACCAAAGCCCGCCTAAAGCCCTAAACATTTCCCTGTATAAAAGCTAACCTAAGTCACTCCCTTCCCCAACCTCTTTCTCCATCCGCCGCCACCACGCCTCACCTCTCCTCAATCCCGTCCTTCGCTAACGCCTCCCCCTCCCCCTCCCCGCCTCCAAGCGATGATGACGGCCCGAGATCTACATGGTGACAACGGCTGATGCACCTGATGGAAGCGGCGGCCAACCCTAGCCGCCTTGGTGTGCCTCTACTGCTCACAACCAACGAACCACGCCTTGGATCTGCGGCAGAGGCCTCCCTCCTCTGTCTGCCAAGCTGCGTAGCTGCCTCCCATCAGGAGATTTGGAGTAGCAATCGCCGGACAAGGAGAAGACGACGACCGTGACCTGCGGGAGGCCCGACCTCGACCTCACCGGCGACGTCGACGCCCCACACAAGGTCTCTCCCTTCTTCCCCCATCGTCTCATGTCTCCTTCATCACTTCCTTTTCTCCTGCATCCCCAGTCGAAGTCTTTTTTTTGCTTCGATTCAGATCATCAGGACCTCCCTGCCTCTCCGGTTCGATGGATGTTGATGACCGGGGCCCTCGCTCGAGCTCGATGACGAGGTCCTCTGTTCCAACCACCATGATTCCTCGGCGAACAAGAAGGTCGACCCTCTCGCCCTGTTTTTTCTTTCTTTCAAAGTGATTGCTGCTCTGCTGTTGCGTAGTTCTCCAGGGGCTATCCATTTTTCTTGGACTGAATCTGATGCAGAAAATGTGGCCACTTCGTTTTCCTGTCCTCACAAGTTACAGCCAACGATAGACTAGTTCTGTTGGCTATTTCCTTTTCCTTCTCTCACCGTGCGACCACTACCAATGTAGAATTTGTGAGATCTGCTAGTTTATTAAGCAACTACTAATTTAATAATTAAATGCCCCTGAGATGCTCTTGTTGGTTCCTTTGATTTTTCTTGTTTGTGGAATAAAAGTAATTTAGTAATCTCACTCAATCGATTGACCAATAGTAAGATTTTTAACTAGAGCTGCTATTACACTGCTGCTCTCTTATATATATTGTACAAAGTTTATATTTGTTATTATCATTTGGTTGATCAGTCCTCCTCGTCTACTCCTCGCCTACTCTCGCTCTTGCACTAATTACATATACAAGTTTAGTGTCAGATCCGTGAAATGTACTTACTACCATCATTTGTTTGTAGCAAATATCACATATTTTGTTCATCGCCTTGTTGTACTCACCGGCAAGGCATTATTTGCTGCCGTTTTGGTTTTCGTGGAGACAAAAAGAGAAGCCGATTCATTGAGATATTTGCTATACAAAAGAGGATTCCCTGCAACGGCAATCCATGGTGACAGAATACAGTAGGTAAATACATATTCCGAACTCTTCTGTCATTGCCTAACTTGTTCGTTAGCATCAATATAAAACTGTAATCCCAACAAAGTATAGCTAATATTTTAATTTTAAATATCTGCCATGATGTACTTGTATGAGTTACATATTTTGTAAGTATCAAGGATATGTTTAGCTTAAGCATATGTACACCTCTTATACCTATGGCTCTGCTTGGAGTATCTCTGCTAAGATTTTAGCTAGTTTAATCTACCTCGTGTCCACCTGTTCTGCTTAGCTGAATATAAGAACAATTAGGATGTCGTTATCATTACACTAGCAATGATAGCTGTAAGTAGTTACTCCAGACATGTGATTCACATTATTTCCAAAAGAGGGAAAGGCTTTGCCTTTTATATTAAGAAATAAAGAAAATGTCAAACTATATGTATGTGCCAGAGTTGCACATGTAACAGAGACATGTGCTCACAGATTGCTGCTAGTCTGTTTCTTGTAACCATGTAAATAGATTGTTTGTTACATGGCACTCCTTTGAAATTTTCTTAAAGTTTCTTGATGACTCTATACCACTTAAATATCTCTTGTTATTTCTGAAAGAGGGAAAAGCTTTGCCTTGTATATTAAGAAATAAAGAAAATGTCAAACTATATGTATGTGCCAGAGTTGCACATGTAACAGAGACATGTGCTCACAGATTGCTGCTAGTCTGTTTCCTGTAACCATGTAAATAGATTGTTTCTTACATGGCACTCCTTTGACATTTTCTTAAAGTTTCTTGATGATTCTATACCACTTAAATATGTTACGCGTTGTTCACTGTTGTCAGTGCTTTGAGATGAACTTGCAGCATAAACATTTGAGTTTCCTGTGTAAACTTGTTGACATACGAACATTTGAAGTTTACGCCGACCGGTTCAAGGATCAGAGGCTTCGCGTCGTGCATACTGTTTGTTAGTGATGCCATGTTTTTGGTGTAGATACTTTGTTATTATCATTTGTAGGAATTGTAAGATTTAAGCACTTTGGACAGTATGCAATTCCTTCTTTTCGTGTGTTCTAATTATCTTATTTCAACTATCTATTCATATCACAAGTATCAAATGTTGTAAATATGCTAGGTATGATGACGAAATGATAGTTGCCTTCAGGAGTCTGACGACAACAACACGAATAACAAGCTAAATAATATAGTACTTAGTTCTGTGATGGTTTGTTACTTTTCATTTGACACACTTTTCATTGGACAACATGTAATTCATTTTTATATTTGTTGTTTTATATTATTTCTATTATCTATTCATATCTACAAATATCTAAGGTTCTTGTAAATATGCAGGTAAGATTGGGAAGACGGCTACTTGGTGCTGCTCATCACAATCAGCCAAGACATGATGGTTGCCATCAAGAGGGCCGACAGCAAGAAACTAAATAATAGCCTTGATAGTTTGTATGTTCTATTGATGTAAAATGAATTGTAATCATTCCTACGCATGGTGTGTGATATATTTTTGTCAATATATATTACAGGTTATCATTTTGTTGATGATTTTGTAAACTGCTATGTTATAGATACATACAGATTGTTGCATACTGTGTTGAACTGTGTAATGTTATACACTTTGCAAATACTTTCTCTTGGGCCAAAATTAGCATTTGGATTTGTGAAATGCATTATTCTAATCACGTATTGGGTAAATATTGGGTCCAAAGAAATAGGCTAATGTGCTCAACCATGATGAATTTTGTGACGGAAAATAATATGCACGTAGGTGGCCACGTCATTCGAATTGGGGAATCAAAAATCCTATGTGGCATTGGTCCATGACGGCTTGTTCCGTCACAATGGATTGGGCTTGGGCGGGCCTAGGGCAGATCCATGACGGACAAGAACCGTCATGTAAGGCACGGTGTCAAATTATGACGCGATATACATGACGGATTTCAAATCCGTCATGGACGGGCACCCTTGACAGTTTTCCATCGATCCATGACGGATCAGAACTGTCACGTATTAACAGATTTCTTGTAGTGTACCTATCATGGCATTTCCATAGCCATTCCGAGATATATTGCCATGCAACTTCCATCATCATCATATACATGACTTGAGCATTCATTGTCATATTGCTTTGCATGATCGTAAGATAGCTAGCATGATATTTTCATGGCTTGTCCATTTTTTGATATCTTTGGTACGCTAGATCATTGCACATCCCGGTACACCGCCGGAGGCATCCATATAGAGACATACTTTGTTCTAGTTTTAATATTGAGTTGTAAGTAAATAAAAGTGTGATGATCATCATTATTAGAACATTGTCCCATGTGAGGTTTTCAAAATAAAAGAGGCCAAAGAAGCCCAAATAAAAAAAGAGGCCAAAGAAGCCCACCAAAAAAAGGAGAAAAAAAAGAAGACAAAAAAAATAAGAGAAAAAGAGAGAAGGGGCAATGTTACTATCCTTTTACCACACTTGTGCTTCAAAGTAGCACCATGTTCTTCATATAGAGAGTCTCTTGAGTTATCACTTTCATATACTAGTGGGAATTTTCATTATAGAACTTGGCTTGTATATTCCGATGATGGGCTTCCTCAAATACCCAAGGTCTTCATGAGCAAGCAAGTTGGATGCACACCCACTTAGTTTTCAGTTTCAGTTTTCATATACTTATAGCTCTAGTGCATCCGTTGCATGGCAATCCCTACTCCTTGCATTAACATCAATTGATGGGCATCTCCATAGCCCATTGATTAGCCGCGTCGATGTGAGACTTTCTCCTTTTTTGTCTTCTCCACATAACCCCCATCATATTATTCCATTCCACCTATAGTTCTATGATCATGGCTTGCGCTCATGTATTGCGTGAGGGTTGAAAAAGCTGAAGCGCATTAAAAAGTATGAACCAATTGCTCGGCTTGTCATCGGGGTTGTGCATGGTGTGAATATTTTGTGTGGTGAAGATGGAGCATAGCCAGACTATATGATTTTGTAGGGATAACTTTCTTCGGCCATGTTATTTTCAAAAGACATGATTGCTTTATTAGTAGGCTTGAAGTATTATTGTTTTTATGTCAAATGATAGACTATTGCTTTGAATCACTCGTGTCTTAATATTCATGCCATGATTAGATTACATGATCAAGATTGTGCTAGGTAGCATTCCACATCAAAAATTATCTTTTTTTATCATTTACCTACTCGAGGACGAGCAGGAATTAAGCTTGGGGATGTTGATACGTCTCCATCGTATCTATAATTTTTTATTGTTCCATGCCAATATTATCCAATTTCATATACTTTTGGCAACTTTTTATACTATTTTTGGGACTAACATATTGATCCGGTGCCCAGTGCCAGTTCCTGTTTGTTGCATGTTTTATGTTTCACAGAAACCCCATACCAAACGGAATCCAACGGGATAAAAACGGACGGAGAATATTTTTGGAATATTTGGAGAACATGGGAAGAAGAATCAACGCGAGATGGTGCCCGAGGTGGCCACGAGGCGGGGGGCGCGCCTGCCCCCCTCGTGGGCCACCCGTAAGGCTGTTGCTGCTCTCCTTTGGCCGCAAGAAAGCTATTTTTCAGAGAAAAATCTGGGCAAAGGTTTCAATCCAATCGGAGTTACGAGTCTCCATATATATACGAAACGGTGAAACGGCAGAACACGAGAGCGCAGAAACAGAGAGAGACGGAGAAACGGATCCAATCTCGGAGGGGCTCTTGCCCCTCCCATGCCATGGAGGCCAAGGACCAGAGGGGAAACCCTTCTCCCATCTAGGGAGGAGGTCAAGGGAAGAAGAAGAAGAAGGGGGCCCCTCTCCCCCTCTCTTCCGGTGGCGCCGCAACGCTACCGTGGCCACCATCATCATCACCGCGATCTTCACCAACACCTCCGCCATCTTCACCAACATCTCCATCACCTTCCCCCCTCTATCTACAGCAGTCCACTGTCCCGCAACCCGCTGTACCCTCTACTTGAACATGGTGCTTTATGCTTCATATTATTATCCAATGATGTGTTGCCATCCTATGATGTTTGAGTAGATTTTCGTTGTCCTATCGGTGGTTGATGAATTGCTATGATTGATTTAATTTGCTTGTGGTTATGTTGCTATTATTTGGTGCCCATCATATGAGCGCGCGCGTGGATCACACCATAGGGTTAGTTGTATGTTGATAGGACTATGTATTGGAGGGCAAGAGTGACAAAACTTCTACCTAGCATAGAAATTGATGCATACGAGATTGAAGGGGGGCCAATATATCTTAATGCTATGGTTGGGTTTTACCTTAATAAACGTTAGTAGTTGCGGATGCTTGCTAATAGTTCCAATCATAAGTGCATAGAATTCCAAGTCAGGGATGACATGCTAGCAGTGGCCTCTCCCACATAAAACTTGCTATCGGTCTAGTAAAGTAGTCAATTGCTTAGGGACAATTCCGCAACTCCTACCACCACTTTTCCACACTCGCTATTTACTTTATTGTGTCTTTATCTAAATAGCTCCCAGCTTTTATTTACGTGCTCTTTATCTTCTTGCAAACCTATCCAACAACACCTACAAAGTACTTCTAGTTTCATACTTGTTCTAGGTAAAGTGAACGCTAAGCGTGCGTAGAGTTGTATCGGTGGTCGATAGAACTTGAGGGAATATTTGTTCTACCTTTAGCTCCTCGTTGGGTTCGACACTCTTACTTATCGAAAGAGGCTACAATTGATCCCCTATACTTGTGGGTTATCAAGCACGATTACAGAAGGAGTCGAGCTCGAGCTCGACCAAGGAGCTGGCAAAAAATGCGGGAAAACCGTTCCCCAGCTGGGAGAACAGGCGGCGCAATCGACCCCCATGAGAGTACCGGTGCCGGTCAGCTGGTAATAACCGACGAGCATAGAAGGCACGCTGAAATGCTCGGTATCACTGTTGGACAACTCCTCGAGATCGAGCCCATGTCTCTGCTTTGAGAGGAGGACATAAAACGGAAATATGTCCGCGGCGAACCTTTGGTCAAGCCTGGGGAGGTCAAGAACCTCCCAATGAGAATGTATGAATTGCATCAATGGTACATGGAAATTTGCAAGACCCACAACCGAGAGTCCCTCATGGTGAAAGTCAAGGAAGAGGATTACTTCCATAAGCTAGCTCTATCTATTGAGTATACAGAACTGTTTCAGTTATTCAATTATGACGCACTCGCAAATTATCGTCAGTTGCTATTGTCTGTAAGTGATTTCTTTCTGTAATTTAAGTCTCAAGCTAGCTATAGTGCTCCCGTTGATCATTACCTGTAATTATCCTCACCATATTATTTTCTGTGGTATTATATAGGATGAAGATGTTCGAAATGAGAAAAGCTGGACGCTATGGCATTGGGTTCATTGACCCAAATACCATTAATGAAGAGACATGGTCATATGAATATTATAAACAAGAAGTAGAGAATAACATGCTAGAGTTCTTGAAGCGCCTCAATACCAATGCAGATATACTACTTCCTTACAACTTCCAGTGAGTCACACTGTCTTGTACTACAAATTCTGTTTTTGTTACTAGCTAGATGTTAATAAGTGTATAGGGTTTAGGGTTAGCTGATGAGTGTTATGCACATGCCCGCTTAATTTATACATGCAAACGTGCGCATGCAGGTACCAGTGGATCTTGTTAGACATTAAAGTTGAAGAAGGAAAAGTTGAAGTACTGGACTCACTGCTTAAAAAACCTAAAGAGTACTCAATCATGAAGGGGATAGTCAACATGTAATTTCAATCATTATATATATATATGTCCTGATATCACCTAATTAATAACTCCTTTATTCATTTTCTTTGCCGGCGAGCCGGCAAGGCTTGGCAAAAGTTCATCAAAGACGTTCCAGGCTTGTTCAGAGAAAATCTGTATTGGTATCGACCCACGGTAATTAATTAAGTAGTACCAGCTAGCTAGCTACCATGCAATCTCTTTAATTTTAGTTTCAATACCATTAATTATCACGCTTGATTAATTATTATTTGATTGAACTCTATTCTCATACAGGCCATGAAGCAGGAGCCGGGGAATGATTTATGTGTATACTACGTTTGCGAGAACATTCGCATGAGGACATCCGAAAGGAGCACATCTGATAGACAGCTATGGGTACGTTTGCCAAAAACACTATACAAGAATTTTTACATCATTATCGATATCTAGTCACACAACTAATACATGCATATTGATCTCCTTCTTAACAGTTCAATGAGGTGCGGGAGAAGCTCATACCAATGGATCGCGTATGAGCAATTGCAGAGGAAATAGCGGGATTTTTGATCGACCAGGTCATAGATCCTACAGGAGAATTCTATTACCCGCTACCGCGGTAATGCCTCCATGTAGGAGAAATTGTATATACCAAATTGTATGTGTGTGTATATATATATATATATATATATATATATGCATAACGTGTACAATATGTAGTATAGTAAAATACCAGCAAACGAAAAAGAATTAAATGGAAAACACAAAATTAAAGGAAAAAGAAACCCTGAACCCAAAACCCCCAAACCTTTTAGTACCAGTTGATGTTACCAACCGGTACTAAAGGTCTCCCCGCCCCCGGCACCGGCTCGTGCCACGTGGTGGCCCTTTAGCGGCGGTTCGTGCATAATCGGTACTAAATGGGGGGACCTTTAGTTCCCACCCTTTAGTGCCGGTTGCAGGCACTAAAGGCCCTTACGAACCGGTGTTGTAGCCCGGTTCTGCACTAGTGTTTTCATCCAATGAGCTCACAATGTCATTAATTTCTTCTTTCATAGACTCCTGCAAAATATTAGTCTCTTCTTGGACAGCGGAGACTTTCTCAATAAATTCATCAATATCGGAATTGAATTTATAATTATCTTAGCAATATTTAAGGATAGCTAAATTTTCAGGTCTATAAACTGAATCATCAAAATCTTCAAACTCTTTAAACAAAGATTCAATTTCACATGCACCCTTAAATGCAACAAATTCTTCTATTTGTTCCACATCATAGTAATCATATATACCATTAGCATAAGAAGCTAATATTTCATTATCATTAGATTTGCATGAAAAAGAAAGGTGTCGAGCCTTCATCCTAGAGCAACAAGTATAATCATGTCTCAAGCATAGATCCCGAGCATACCAATGCAACATTTCAATTTGATCCCATAAAATTTTTCCCTTTTGAGTCAAGTGATAATCCCTAAAGTATTTGCGTTGATCCAATGTTGCTCCCATTATCAAGTTGAATGGGGTTTTCTCAGGATTATCAAAGTAGTTCATAATATTTTTCACATAATGAGCATCGAGGGTTTTAGGAGGTTCCCCATCTCCATGAGTAGCAAGTAAACCTAATTTTTTTGATATTTCGTGTTCATATCCATAACTAAAGATAGAGACCAACTTAGAACAGCAAATAAAAACTACTTAGTCATAAAGCAAACAAGCACACACGAGAATATTCACCCCACGCTATAACTCCCCGGCAACGGCGCCAGAAAAAGGTCTTGATAACCCACAAGTATAGGGGATCAATTATAGCCTCTTTCGATAAGTAAGAGTGTTCAACACAATGAGGAGCTAAAGGTAGAACAAATATTCCCTCAAGTTTTATTGACCACCGATACAACTCTACGCACGCTTGACGTTCGCTTTACCTAGAACAAGTATAAAACTAGAAGTACTTTGTAGGTGTAACGGGATAGGTTTGCAAGAATATAAAGAGCATGTAAATAAAAACTAGTTCCTTTTTAGGTAAAGAAGCAATAAAGTTAGTATACCGAGTGTGCAAAAGTGGTGGTAGGAGTTGCGAAATTGTCCCTAAGCAATTGACTACTTTACTAGACCGATAGCAAGTTTTATGTGGGAGAGGCCACTGCTAGCATGTCATCCCTGACTTGGAATTCTATGCACTTATGATTGGACCTATTAGCAAGCATACGCAACTACTAACGTTCATGAAGGTAAAACCCAACCATAGCATTAAGATATATTGGCCCCTCTTCAATCTCGTATGCATCAATTTCTATGCTAGGTTGAAGCTTCTGTCACTCTTGCCCTCCAATACATAGTCCTATCAACATACAACTAACCTATGGTGTGATCCACGCGCGGGCTCATATGATGGGCACCAAAGGACAACAACATAACCACAAGCAAATTAAACCAATCATAGCAATTCACCAATCACCGATAGGACAACGAAAATCTTCTAAGACAACATAGGATGGCAACACATCATTGGATAATAATATGAAGCATAAAGCACCATGTTCAAGTAGAGGGTACAGCGGGTTGCGGGAGAGTGGACCGCTGTAGATAGATGGGGGAAGGTGATGAAGATGTTGGTGAAGATGACGGAGGTGTTGGTGTAGATTGCCGTCACACGATGATGGCCCCGGTGGTGTTCTGGCGCCACCGGGAGAGAGGGGGAGAGAGCCCCCCTTCTTCTTCTTCTTCTTTCTTGACCTTCTCCCTAGATGGGAGAAGGGTTTCCCCTGTGGTCCTTGGCTTCCATGGCATGGGAGGGGCGAGAGCCCCTGCGAGATTGGATATGTCTCTCTATCTCTCTCTCTTTCTGCATTCTAGATTCTGGCCTTTCACCATTTCTTATATTTCCGGAGATCCGTAACTCCGATTGGGCTGAAATTTGGAAACGATTTTTATCCGGATATTGGCTTTCTTGCGGCGAAAGAAGGGCACCAATCGCTGTAACATCCCAAATTTTCAATTTGGAATGTTATACATAGGTCATTCATGCATATCATATTTTACTGCATTGTTGCTTTGCGATTCTCGAAATTCTAAGCTACTCAAGGACCCACGGAGAGAGCTGGGGATTTCACGTTTTTCATATTTGAATTTTATCAAATATCAAAACAGGGATCACTTTGGTTTTAATTATTTTTCTCTCCGAAAATATTTCATATAAGAGAGGAGATAATATAACTTCTCCAAAATAAAGGGAATATTGGAGGAAAAATATTAAAATCAAATAAATAATATTTTTGGGCTTTTATTGCTATTTTATTTGAATTAGAAAAAATATGCGTTTTTCAAAATTACATTAGAGGCCCAATTAAATGTTCACTGTGTCCACAATATTATTAGAGGACCGCGAAAATTTATTTCAGGATTTTTGGACTCCGTTTAGTATTTCTTTCATTTGTTTTTCCGCGTCAGATTTTTTTTTAAAAAAGTTGCACCGACCTAACGGGCCATAACCGACCCGGACTCTAGCCGGGGCAGGCTTTATAAGCCGCGCCGCCCGAGGCCCCAGCCCACCGAAGCCCGCAGCCGCACCCCAAACCATAACCCTAAGCCGCCCCCGCTGCGTCAGCCACCGCCGCTGCGCCACCCGCGGCGCCGCCGCTGCCAGCGCCGCCGCCGCAGTCACCGGATCTCGCCGAGCCGCCGCCGTTGACCGTTTGACCGGTCGGTTTTTTCAGAAAACCCTAAGATCTGTTTTTTATTTATTTAGATCGGTTTTTGTTAGGTTTTTTGCGGTTTAGTTAAATAGCAGACGTTCGTCCGTACGTTCATATTAACGAACGTTATTCATCCGTTAGCCACAGACAGCGAATGTCCGTTCGTTAGCTTGTTCATCAGTTTTTCTTTTTCCAGGGTTTTCTCGCGATTATTTCCGATCGCGATGTCTGCCCTAATTTTCGTTTTAGTTTATCTTTTCGCTCGTTTATCCAAATCAGGTGAAACAAGCGCCTAGATCTTCGGCTCAAAGTCCTCTTTATGTTTAACCAACTTGAACAAGATTTTGGTACTGTAAAATTTGACTTTAGTCCAGATTAGTAAACGGATCTTGTTTCTTTCATAGTTTGAGTTTCGTTGCTCCGTTTGATTTGATTTTTTTGCAAACCGGAGTTCTTCAGTTGAACTTTCTGGTTAGATCTTCTTATTTGAGTTTTACCTGTGCATCTTTTCTTGAGTGCTTATGTATGCTATTGTTTGTTTGCGATAGAATTCCTGGAGTGCGAAGCGTGCTACTACGAGTCACTAGGTTTTGCGGATCGTCAGCAAGGCAAGTAACACTTTGATCATACCCTTTTATTACCCAGTTTTTTTGCATTAGATCAACCCTCACACCTTGCATGAGTAGCATCTCTTAACATGTGGGTATTTGGGAAGTAGATGATGAGGTAGAACCTATTGCCCTGTTTATTATCAAACCCTGGGAGTTACTTCTACGTTATGCTTATATTGCCATGCTATGCTCGTAGACGTGGATTGGGGTTGAGTGAATCCATGACAGATGTGAGTTGTTAATTAATGGTTCAACTTAAGGTGGCAACTTTAATACACATCTGGGTGGATTGTTTGTGGGCACCTGGAGAATCTAGTGTTGTCCTAGGATATCCCGGAGTACCCGTGTGATCATCCTACGGTCCGCCACCCAGGCTCAAAGGGATCATAAGATTATTCATGCTAGAAACTTCCGTGTGCAGCCACAAGCCATTATGGGCTCTGGCATAGTTGAGTATGTTGCGTGACCTCTTTCAGTGGTAGGCTAGCAGATGTAGAGGGAAATTAGGTGTAACTGTCTACCCAGAGTAAAGAGCTAATGCTTCTGAAAGACTGTGTCTCGGTCATCCGTTTCTCAAACACCATGTATTGCGAGAAATCCAACGGAGGAGATTGAGTCTTGTGGGGAAAAGTGCGCAAACCTCCGCAGAGTGTATAAACTAATCATGGTTAGCCGTGTCCCCGGTTATGGACATCTTGAGTATATGGTACTTCAATTATTGATTTGATCTCATCACTCTAAATTAGTTTGTTGGGATGATAATGACTATTTTAATTGGGACTGAGTTGGAGGAACCTTCTCAATGATGTTCAACCACCATGATAGTTAAATAAAATCTATTCCTTTGTTGTAGGGAAAAATTGGCTTTTCGCAAAAACAAATTAACCATAGAGCCTCCACCAGCCATATATGCATGTAGTGATAGCATTTATCTGTTCATTGCTCTACTGTGTTATATTGCCAACATATTCCATGTGCTGACCCGTTTCGGGCTACAACATATCATGTTGCAGACTTTTCAGACGACGAGTAAGGTGTCATAGGTCGTTTGTCATGCACTCAGCTATGCTGTTGGAGTTGATGGACTCGCTTTATCTTCCAAGCCTTCCGCTGTTATCTTATTTAGATGGCCTTAAGCCATATTTATTGTAATAAGTTCTCTTTTGAGACATTTGATGTAATAAGTGTGTGATTGCTACTCTATTATTAATCCTTCGAGTATTGTGTGTGTCAGCATTACCGATCCAGGGATGACACTGAACAAAGAGATTTGACCGTCTGAGGTCGGATTGCTACAAGATGGTATCAGAGCACACGTTGAATGTAGAACACGAATACTAAGATGAGCCATAGTTCACTCTTCTCTACTCATTTCTGACTCCTCTCCATTTTCTATTCTTTAGGATGGCAGACTCAAGGAACAAGTTTGCACAACCGGATGAAGACACGCCTTTTGGAAGACACTTGAAGGAAGTCACTAGGTACCTGAACATCGGAATACCAAGCTTCACCGGATCCTACACCGCCACTTTACCAGAAGAGGAGCGTTGGATGATCTGAGTTCAAGTTCCATGAAGGACATTCACGCCAGTCACTGAGCCCATAGAGTTTTCCTTTGATGCCCCAACCTGGAGTTTAGGTAAGAGCATGGTAGCCCACATTGCCATGGGACGCATCGGCGAAGTTTATCACAAGGATCTTAAGGACACTATCTATCAGATATGTGGGCGCCGAGACGAGCAATGGGAGATGATCAGCACCAGGAAGGACAGGTCCATTCCAGCTTTCATCCAGGAGTTAAACCAACACATTCGACACCAGGAGAACTAGATGTGCGCAGGCATGATAGATTTGAAGAAGGCGATGACCAGGATCACAGAGCTAGAAGAGGAACTCAAGTCTACACGCGATGCATATGAGGAGGAAATGACGATACTCGTGGAGAAGAATGACGACCTGACAAGGAAGCTAGGAGTTTTCATGGGAGACCCCGCGCCAGGAGGAGAAGAAGACGAACCCAAGGAGATTCGTTCTGAAGACTACATCATCATCGACGACACCAACTCTGACCCCGATGATAGTGACGATGACTATGAAGACGAAGCTGGAGCAGATATCATGGAGTCTTCCACCGATCAAAATTTCTAGATGACCACCATATGATTAGTAGTCTTTCCCCATGTATATAGTAGTAGTCCGAGCACTTTTGTAACGATAGTTCTAGACCGATTGTATGCCCTTGCTTGATTGATTGAGTGATATGATATGATTGTGTTTGTCTCATGTGCATATGGGTAGTGCTTTCTCACTAGACCTCATTCTATTCTAATCTCTCCCCTCTAAACCCATCAGATGCCTCCGAGACGTGACACCGGATTTTTATTCCCACCTGAGATCACCCAATTGATCCAACAGTAGAATGTCTTGATGCAGATATTAGTCCAGAACCAAGGCAACAACAACAACAACCCGCCTCCAATTGACAACTTAGCCCGTTTTCTGAGGTTACAGTCGCCGGTGTTTTCCAGTAGCACCGAGCCAATAGTTGCGGATGACTAGCTACATAGGATTGGAAGGGAGTTGACCACCGCAGGTTGCACAGATGCAGAGAAGGTGCGTTTTGCCGCACATCAGTTGGATGGACCAGCAGCTTCATGGTGGGAGAATTACACAGCCACTTTCCCTATAGCCAATATTACTTGGGATCAGTTTTAGCAAGCATTCCGCACAGCCCATGTCTCAACCGAAGCTATGAGCATGAAGAAGCGCGAGTTTCGCAACTTGCGCCAGGGAAATCGTACTGTGGCTCAGTACATAGATGAGTTTAGTAAGCTATCTCGTTATGCTCCTGATGATGTGGCCATAGATGCCGCGAAGCAGGAGAAGTTTATGGAAGGGCTGAATGATGAGATGAGCATGCAATTGATGGTGGCAACATTTAACAACTACCAGGAGTTGGTAGACAAGGCTCTTATGATTGAAGGGAAGCAGCAGCAGATTGAGAGCCGCAAAAGGAAGTACGGACAAGGAAAGTACAATTCTGGAGCTCAGCAGAAACCTCGTTTTACCCCGAACTCGGGAGGATATACCCATAACCATGGAGGCCACACTCACAATGGAGGAGCTTCCCATAACCACAATGGCCCCAAGAATGGGAATGGGAGTGGAGCAAGTAGTAATCAGAACCGCTCCAACCCAGCCACACCCGCCAAGAAGGATCTAAGTCACATTACTTGTTTCAAGTGCGGGAAGACTGGACACTATGCCACTGAGTGCCCTGAAGCGAAGAATGGGAATGGCAATGGAAGCTCTGGGAAGAAGCCCAACCCTTTCAACAGGGGACAAGTGAACCACGTGAACGTGGAGGAGGTTGAAGAGCAGCCGGATGCAGTTATCGGTAAGTTTTTGGTTAAGTCATTTACTGCAATTGTTTTTTTTATACCGGTGCATTGCATTCATACATTTCAAGGGGATTCGTGGATAAATATAAGTTGCCCACCAAAGTACTTAGGACACCTATGTTAGTAAGCTCACCAGGAGCGGAGTATATGGCAAGTCAAGGATGTTTTCAGATACCATTGACCATTGGAAGCCATGTTTTCCCCTCAGACCTGATAATTTTGGAGTCACAAGGATTGGATGTGATACTAGGAATGGATTGGCTATCGATGTATGGGGGAAACATCGATTGCGGCAGTAAGTCGATTCTACTCACCACCCCGGAGGGAAAAAGGATCAAGTATGTATCCAGGCATGCGCCGAGGAGGACCCAAGTAAATTCTCTCACGGGAGTTGTTCAGGAGGAAGTGCCTGTAGTGAAGGATTACCCAGATGTATTTCCAGAGGAGCTACCAGGAATGCCGCCGGACCGAGACATCAAGTTTTTGATAGAGTTACTACCAGGCACCGGACCGATATCGAAGAGACCATACCGGATGCCCGCTAATGATCTGGAGGAGATTAAGAAGCAGATTAAGGAGTTATTGGAGAAAGGTTACATCCGACGAAGTTCATCACCATGGGGAGCCCCAGTGCTCTTGGTTGAGAAGAAGGATGGATCCTTAAGGATGGTTGTTGATTATCATGCGTTGAACGAAGTGACGATCAAGAACAAGTACCCACTGCTGATGATCAATGATTTGTTTGACCAGCTGCAAGGAGCTAAAGTGTTTTCGAAGATCGATCTGCGATCAGGATATCACCAGCTGAAGATTCGAGAAAAGTATATACCTAAGACAGCTTTCACCGCAAGGTATGGGCTATATGAGTATACGGTTATGTCATTTGGATTGACTAACGCCCCTGCCTATTTTATGAGCATGATGAACAAGGTATTCATGGAGTTCTTGGATAAGTTTGTAGTGGTGTTCATTGATGATATCTTGGTATACTCGAAGAATGAAGAGGAACACAAGGAACATCTGCGCTTAGTTCTCGAGAAGCTCAGGGAACATCAGCTATATGCCAAGTTCAGCAAATGTGAGTTTTGGTTGAAGGAAGTTGGATTTCTTGGACACGTTATATCAGGAGAAGGTATAGGAGTGGATCCTACCAAGGTCCAGTCAGTCACTGAGTGGTTAGCACCCACATCAGTTGGAGAGATCCGCAGTTTTCTAGGAATCGCGGGATACTATCGGAGATTCATTGAGAATTTTTCCAAGATTGCAAAGCCTATGACGGCGTTGTTGAAGAAAGATATTAAGTTCCATTGGACTGAAGAATGTGAAGCAAGTTTCTAGGAGTTGAAGAAACGTTTGACTACAGCCCCAGTGCTGATTCTGCCGGATATACGTAAGGATTTCCAAGTGTATTGCGACGCCTCTTGCTTATGACTTGGAGGAGAACTTATGCAAGACGGAAGAGTCGTTTCGTATGCCTCACGTCAACTCCGACCGCATGAGTTGAATTATGCCATGCATGATTTGGAGTTAGCAGTTGTAGTGCATGCGCTCAAGACCTGGAGATATTATCTGATTGGAAACCGTTGTGATGTGTACACGGATCACAAGAGTTTGAAGTACATTTTTACTCAGAAGGAGCTGAACCTTAGGAAGAGGAGATGGTTAGAGCTCATAAAGGATTATGATATGAAGTTGCATTATCATCCAGGAAAGGCCAATGTCGTAGCAGATGCTTTGAGCCGGAAGAGTCATGTCAATACCCTCGTAAGCGGAGGATTGCCAAAGGAGTTAGCAGAAGATCTCAGGGAGCTTCGTTTGGAGATAGTCCCTAGAGGTTTTGTTGCAGCATTAGAGGTTCAATCAACATTATTGGGAAAGATTCGAGAAGCTCAGAAGGATGACAAAAAAATTGCCGAGATAAAGGAGAAGATGAGCGAAGGAAAAGCCAAAGGTTTTCGTGAGGATGAGCATGACACCTTGTGGTTTGAGGACCGTGTATATGTGCCCAATAATGCAGAGATCGGGAAGTTGATACTTCAGGAAGCTCATGACTCGCCATACTCGATACACCCCAGAAACACCAAGATGTATTTGGATTTGAAGGAGCGTTTCTAGTGGACTGGTATGAAGAAATACATTGCTGAGTATGTAGCCGTATGTGACGTATGTCAGAGAGTGAAGGCCGAACATCAGAAGCCAGCAGGATTACTGCACCCTATGCCGATACCCGAATGGAAGTGGGACAAGCTTGGCATGGATTTTATCACCGGATTACCAAGGACCCGATCGGGATATGACTCTATCTGGGTAGTAGTGGACCGCTTGGCCAAAGTAGCTCACTTTATCCCAGTGAAAACCACCTATACAAGTGCGAAGTTGGCCAAGATATATATGACCAGGATCGTATGTCTGCACGGAGTTCCGAGGACCATCGTATCAGATAGAGGAACACAGTTTACTTCAATGTTTTGGCACCAGCCGCACCAGACTTTGGGTACCAGGCTAGAGTTCAGTACAGCTTTTCATCCGCAGACAAATGGACAGACTAAGAGTGTCAATCAGATTCTGGAGGACATGTTGAGAGCTTGTGCACTAGATTATGGATCTAGTTGGGATGACAACTTGCCCTACGCGGAATTCTCGTACAACAATAGCTACCAGGCCAGTTTGAAGATGGCACCGTTCAAAGCCCTGTATGGAAGAAGATGCCAAACACCGTTGATGTGGGATGAAGTTGGAGACCGTCAGTTGTTTGGACCAGATTTGATTAAAGAGTCGGAAGAGAAAGTTAAGCTGATTCGAGATAGACTGAAGGTAGCTCAGTCTAGGCAGAAGAGTTATGCAGACTCAAAACGCAAGGAGGTAGTCTATGAAATCAGAGACAGAGCATATCTTCGTGTGTCACCACTGCGAGGAGTTAAACGTTTTGGAGTTAAGGGAAAGTTAGCCCTGAAATTTGTAGGACCATACCGAGTTTTGGAACGCATGGGAGAGGTTGCCTACAAGTTGGAGTTACCCGAAGGATTGTCAGGATTTCATGATGTGTTTCACGTTTCCCAGTTAAAGAAGTGCCATGCAGAGATGGCCGATATTCCTCTGAGAGACACAGTGCCCCTAGAAGCAATTCAGTTAGATAGTGATTTGACATATGAGGAGAAACCGGTCAGGATTCTCGAGTTTGCCAGCCGAGTTACTCGCAGCAAGGTTATCAAGTTTTGCAAAGTGCAGTGGAGCAACCATACCGAGGATGAAGCTACCTGGGAACGAGAGGATGATCTACGCAAAGACCACCCACACCTATTTTCTAGCCAACCCGAATCTCGAGGACGAGATTCATCTTAAGGGGGGTAGGTTTCTAGCATCCCAAATTTTCAATTTGGAATGTTATACATAGGTCATTCATGCATATGATATTTTACTGCATTGTTGCTTTGCGATTTTCGAAATTCTAAGCAACTCAAGGACCCACGGAGAGAGCTGGGGATTTCACGTTTTTCATATTTGAATTTTATCAAATATCGAAACGGGGATCACTTTGGTTTTAATTATTTTTCTCTCCGAAAATATTTCATATAAGAGAGGAGATAATATGACTTCTCCAAAATAAAGGGAATATTAGAGGAAAATATTAAAATCAAATAAATAATATTTTTGGGATTTTATTGCTATTTTATTTGAATTAGGAAAAATATACGTTTTTCAAAATTGCATTAGAGGCCCAAATAAATGTTCACTTTGTTCGCAATATTATTAGAGAACCATAAAAATTTATTTCAGGATTTTTGGACTCGATTCAGTATTTCTTTTATTTGTTTTTCCGCGCCAGGTTTAAAAAAAAGTTGCACCGACCTAACGGGCTGTAACCGACCCGGACTCTAGCCGGGGCAGGCTTTATAAGCCGCGCCGCCCGAGGCCCCAGCCCACCGAAGCCCGCAGCTGCGCCCCAAACCCTAACCCTAAGCCGCCGCCGCCGCGTCAGCCGCCGCCTCCCGCCGCTGCACCGCCGACCGCCGTCGCCGGATCTCGCCGAGCCACCGCCGTTGACCGTTTGACTGGTCATTTTTTTCAGAAAACCCTAAGATCAGTTTTTTTATTTATTTAGATCGGTTTTTGTTCGGTTTCCTGCGGTTTAGTTAAATAGCGGACGTTCGTCTGTACGTTCGTTTTAACGAACGCTGTTCGTCTGTTAGCCGCAGACAGCGAACATTCGTTCGTTAGCCTGTTCGTCAGTTTTTCTTTTTCCAGGATTTTTCCGCGATTATTGCCGATCGCGATTTCTGCCCTAATTTTCGTTTTAGTTTATCTTTTCGCTCGTTTATCCAAATCAGGTGAAACAAATGCCTAGATCTTCGTCCCGAAGTCCTCTTTCTGTTTAACCAACTTGAACAAGATTTTGGTACTGTAAAATTTGACTTTAGTCCAGATTAGTAAACGAATCTTGTTTTTCGTAGTTTTAGTTTCGTTGCTCCGTTTGATTTGATTCTTTTTGCAAACCGGAGTTCTTCAGTTGAACTTTCTGGTTAGATCTTCTTATTTGAGTTTTACCCGTGCGTCTTTGCTTGAGTGCTTATGTATGCTATTGTTTGTTTGCGATAGAATTCCCGGAGTGCGAAGCGTGCTACTACGAGTCACTAGGTTTTGCGGATCGTCAGCAAGGCAAGTAACACTTTGATCATACCCTTTTATTACCCAGTTATTATGCATTAGATCAACCCTCACACCTTGCATGAGTAGGATCTCTTAACATGTGGGTATTTGGGAAGTAGATGATGAGGTAGAACCTATTACCTGTTTTATTATCAAACCCTTGGGAGTTACTTCTACATTATGCTTATATTGCTATGCTATGCTCGTAGACGTGGTTTGAGTTTGAGTGAATCCATGACAGATGTGAGTTGTTAATTAATGGTTCAACTTAAGGTGGCAACTTTAATACACATATGGGTGGATTGTTTGTGGGCACCTGGAGAATCCTGTGTTGTCCTAGGATATCCCGGAGTACCCGTGTGATCATCCTATGGTCCGCCATCCAGGCTCAAAGGGATCATAAGATTATTCATGCTAGAAACTTCCGTGTGTAGCCACAAGCCATTATGGGCTCTGGCATAGTTGAGTACGTTGCGTGACCTCTTTCAGTGGTAGGCTAGCAGATGTAGAGGGAAAGTAGGTGTAACTGTCTACCCAGAGTAAAGAGCTAATGCTTCTGAAAGACTGTGTCTCGGTCATCCGTTTCTCAAACACCATGTAGTGTGAGAAATCCAACGGAGGAGATTGAGTCTTGTGGGGAAAAGTGCGCAAACCTCCGCAGAGTGTATAAACTAATCATGGTTAGCCGTGTCCCCGGTTATGGACATCTTGAGTATCTGGTACTTGAATTATTGATTTGATCTCATCACTCTAAATTAATTTGTTGGGATGATAATGACTATTTTAATTGGGTTGAGTTGGAGGAACCTTCTCAATGATGTTCAACCACCATGATAGTTAAATAAAATCTATTCCTTTGTTGTAGGGAAAAATTGGCTTTTCGCAAAAACAAATTAACCATAGAGCCTCCACCAGCCATATATGCATGTAGTGATAGCATTTATCTGTTCATTGCTCTACTGTGTTATATTGCCAGCATATTCCATGTGCTGACCCGTTTCGGGCTGCAACATATCATGTTGCAGACTTTTCAGACGACGAGTAAGGTGGCATAGGTCGTTTGTCATGCACTCAGCTATGTCGTTGGAGTTGATGGACTCGCTTTATCTTCCAAGCCTTCCGCTGTTATCTTATTTAGATGGCCTTAAGACATATTTATTGTAATAAGTTCTCTTTTGAGAAATTCGATGTAATAAGTGTGTGATTGCTACTCTGTTATAAATCCTTCGAGTACTGTGTGTGTCAGCATTACCGATCCAGGGATGACACAGAACATAGAGATTTGACCATCTGAGGTCGGATCGCCACAATCGCCTTACGGGGTGGCCACGAGGGTCAGGGGCGCGCCCCCTGCCCCGTGGCCCCCTCGGGCATCGTCTTGCGTTGGTTCTTCTTCCCAAAAATCACATATATTCCCAAAAAAATCTCGGTAAGTTTTTATCCCGTTTGGACTCCGTTTGATATGGATTTACTGCGAAACGAAAAACATACAACAAACAGGAACTGACACTGGGCACTGGATCAAAATGTTAGTCCCGAAAATAGTATAAAAAGTTGCAAAAAGTATAACAAAGTTGGATAATATTGGCATGGAACAATCAAAAATTATAGATACGACGGAGACGTATCAAACGCTGGCATCAAATAACAATTTATTCAGGTCTAAAACTAATCCCGAAGATAGATGTAGAGGTAGCGTGCCGACAGCGATCACATCGACTTTGGAACCATTTCCCACGCACATCGTCACCTCGTCCTTAGCCAATCTTCGTTTAATCTGTAGCCCCTGTTTCGAGTTGCAAATATGAGCAACAGAACTAGTATCAAATACCCAGGCGCTACTACGAGTATTAGTAAGGTACACATCAATAACATGTATATCAAATATACCTTTCACTTTGTCATCCTTCTTATCCGCCAAATACTTGGGGCAGTTCCGCTTCCAGTAACCAGTCCCTTTGCAGTAGAAGCACTCAGTCTCAGGCTTAGGTCCAGACTTGGGCTTCTTCACTTGAGCAACAACTTGCTTGCCGTTCTTCTTGAAGTTCCCCCTCTTTCCTTTGTCTTTTTTCTTGAAACTAGTGGTCTTGTTAACCATCAACGCTTGATGCTCCTTCTTGATTTCTACCTCCGCAGCCTTTAGAATTGCGAAGAGAAATTGTCTTATCCATCCCTTGCATATTATAGTTCATCACGAAGCTTTTGTAGCTTGGTGGAAGTGATTGGAGAACTCTGTCAAAGCACTATCATCAGGAAGATTAACTCCCAGTTGATTCAAGTGGTTGTGGTACCCAGACATTCTGAGTATATGTTCACTGACAGAACTATTCTTCTCCATCTTGCAGCTATAGAACTTATTGGAGACTTCATATCTCTCAATCCGGGCATTTGCTTGAAATATTAACTTCAACTCCTGGAACATCTCATATGCTCCATGACGTTCAAAACGTCGTTGAAGTCCCGATTCTAAGCCGTAAAGCATGGCACACTGAACTATCGAGTAGTCATGAGCTTTGCTCTCCCAGATGTTCATAACGTCTGGAGTTGCTCCTGTAGCGGGTCTTGCACCTAGCGGTGCTTCCAGGACATAATTCTTCTATGCAGCAATGAGGATAATCCTCAAGTTACGGACCCAGTCCGTGTAGTTGCTACCATCATCTTTCAACTTAGCTTTCTCTAGGAGCGCATTAAAATTCAAAGGAACAGTAGCACGGGCCACTGATCTACAACAACATAGACATGCAAAATACTATCACGTACTAAGTTCATGATAATTTAAAGTTCAATTAATCATATTACTTAAGAACTCCCACGTAGATAGACATCCCTCTAGTCATCTAAATGATCACGTGATCCATATCAACTAAACCATGTCTGAGATGGAGTAGCTTTCAATGGTGAACATCACTATGTTGACCATATCTACTATATGATTCACGCTCGACCTTTCGGTCTCAGTGTTCCGAGGCCATATCTGCGTATGCTAGGCTCGTCAAGTTTAACCCAAGTATTCTGCGTGTGCAAAACTGGCTTGCACCCGTTGTATGTGAACGTAGAGCTTATCACACCCGATCATCACGTAGTGTCTCGGCACGACGAACTGTAGCAACGGTGCATACTCAGGGAGAACACTTGTACCTTGAAATTTAGTGAGAGATCATCTTATAATGCTACCGCCGTACTAAGCAAAATAAGATGCATAAAGGATAAACATCACATGCAATCAAAATAAGTGATATGATATGGCCATCATCATCTTGTGCCTTTGATCTCCATCTCCAAAACACTGTCATGATCACCATCGTCACCGGCTTGACACCTTGATCTCCATCGTAGCATCGTTGTCGTCTCGCCAACTATTGCTTCTACGACTATCGCTACTGCTTAGTGATAAAGTAAAGCAATTACATGGCGATTGAATTTCATACAATAAAGCGACAACCATAAGGCTCCTGCCAGTTGCCGATAACTTTTACAATACATGATCATCTCATACAACAATTTATATATCATCACGTCTTGACCATATCACATCATAGCAAGCCCTGCAAAAACAAGTTAGACGTCCTCTACTTTGTTCTTGCAAGTTTTACGTGGCTGCTACGGGCTTCTAGCAAGAACCGTTCTTATCTACGCATCAAAACCACAACGATTTTTCGTCAAGTGTGCTGTTTTAACCTTCAATAAGGACCGGGCGTAGTCAAATTTGATTCAACTAAAGTTGGAGAAACAGACACCCTCTAGCCACCTGTGTGCGAAGCACGTCGGTAGAACCAGTCCCATGAACGCGGTCATGTAATGTCGGTCCGGGCCGCTTCATCCAACAATACCGCCGAATCAAAGTAAGATGTTGCTGGTAAGCAGTATGACTATTATCACCCATAACTCATTGTGTTCTACTCGTGCATATAACATCTACGCATAGACCTATCTCGGATGCCACTGTTGAGGAACGCAGTATTTCAAAAAAATTACCTACGATCACGCAAGATCTATCTAGGAGATGCATAGCAACGAGCGGGAGAGTGTGTCCACGTACCCTCGTAGACCGAAAGCGGAAGCGTTTAGTAACGCGGTTGATGTAGTCGAACGTCTTCGCGATTCAACAGATCCAAGCACCGAACGTACGGCACCTCCATGTTCAGCACACGTTCAGCTCGATGACATCCCTCGAGCTCTTGATCCAGTTGAGGCCGAGGGAGAGTTCCGTCAGCACGACGGTGTGGCGACGGCGATGATGAAGTTACTGGCGCACGGCTTCGCGTAAGCACTACGACGATATGACCGAGGTGTGTAACTGTGGAGGGGGGCACCGCACACGGCTAAGAGAAGACTTGGTGTGCCTTTGGGGTGCCCCCTCCCACGTATATAAAGGGGGAGGAGAGGTGGCCGGCCCAAGGGGGGCGCGCCATGGGGGGGAGTTCTACTTGGACTCCCGATCCAAGTAGGATTCGCCCCCCCCCCTTTCCTATTCCCACTAGGAGAAGGAGGGAAGGAGGAGGAGGAGAGAAGGAAAGGCCCCCCCAACCCTAGTCCAATTTGGTTTGGGCTTGGGGGGCGCGCGCCTCCACCTGGCCGCCGCCTCCTCTCTCCACTAGGGCCCATGAAGGCCCATTAACTCCCCGGGGGGGTCCGGTAACCCCCGATACTCCGGAAGATGTCTGAACCTTTACGAAACCATTCCGGTGTCCAAACACAACCTTCCAATATATCAATTATGTCTCGACCATTTAGAGACTCTTCGTCATGTCCGTGATCTCATCCGGGACTCCGAACAAACTTCAGCACATCAAATCACATAACTCATAATACAAATCGTCATCGAACGTTAAGCGTGCGGACCCTACGGGTTCAAGAACTATGTAGACATGACCGAGACACATCTCCGGTCAATAACCAATAGCGGAACTTGGATGCTCATATTGGCTCCTACATATTCTACAAAGATCTTTATCGGTCAAACCGCATAACAACATACGGTGTTCCCTTTGCCATCGGTATGTTACTTGCCCGAGATTCGATCGTCGGTATCATCATACCTAGTTCAATCTAATTACTGGCAAGTCTCTTTACTCGTTCCGTAATGCATCATCCCGTAACTAACTCATTAGTCGCATTGCTTGCAAGGCTCATAGTGATGTGCATTACCGAGAGGGCCCAGAGATACCTCTCCGATACACGGAGTGACAAATCCTAATCTCGATCTATGCCAACTCAACAAACACCTTCGGAGACACCTGTAGAGAATCTTTATAATCACCCAGTTACGTTGTGGCGTTTGATAACACACTAAGTGTTCCTCCGGTATTCAGGAGTTGCATAATCTCATAATCAGAGGAACATGTATAAGTCATGAAGAAAGCAATAGCAATAAAACTAAACGATCATTATGCCAAGCTAACGGATGGGTCTTGTCCATCACATCATTCTCTAATGATGTGATCCCGTTCATCAAATGACAACACATGTCAATGGCTAGGAAACTTAACCATCTTTGATTAATTAGCTAGTCAAGTATATGCATACTAGGGACACTCTGTTTGTCTATGTATTCACACATGTACTAAGTTTCCGATTAATACAATTCTAGCATGAATAATAAACATTTATCATGATATAAGGAAATATAAATAACAACTTTATTATTGCCTCTAGGGCATATTTCCTTCACCGGGTGGCTCCTCCCCTCGCGACCCTCTCCCCGCAACACTAGGCTGCCGCAGCCACCCTAGTCATGATCTTCTCCTCCTCCAGCGGCGCTCCTCTTACCGCGACCCTAGATAGACACCGCCACACTCCTCCCGATCTCTCGCTTTCCTTGCCAATCTCGGAGGCGGCTGCCGGACAAGGTCGCGCGGCACCCATGGTGTGGGCCGAGGGGATCAGATACCCGATGGTCTAATGGGCCACCGACGAGGGATCCCCTTCGGGGAGGCGGGTGATGGTTGCTGGCCTACCGAACGCGGCGGCCAAGGCGAAGTCCCTTGGTTGAATGGCGGCGGCGGTCGCCTCCATGGCCGGAGGATCATCATGGGCCGGTCTCCGGCGTGCTCTTAGGCAATGGTTGGTGGCGGCAGCTGTGGATCTGATCCTCATTCAGATCCGCCATTGTGTGGCCCTTTGCCGGCCGGCGGTGCATGAAGGGGTCGGTGAGGTGCAGTTCAAAGTCCTCTACCGGCATTCTGGTGGCTGTGTGCGTGTTCACGACGCTGCTTCACGCAGATCTAGTCAGCTGCAGAGTCGAGGTAGCGCAAATGCCGGTGAAAATCATGCCGAATTCGGTCATGGCGGACGATGGTGTCGTCTTTGACGTCGTTTCCTTGTCGAGGCATCATCGTTGCAGTCTGCCCACCTTGCTCAGCCAGCTCCGGGGGAAACCCTACATTTGTGAGACCCTTGACGATGATGTCGATGCTTTTGGTATCGTTGTCCCTCTTCGAGGCATCGTTTTGGAGCTGGTACTGGCTGGAGGGAAGAGTTGATGCGGTGTTGCATCTACCACATCGACGACCAGGGTCTCAGCGGCGTGGCACGATGGAGTCTCGGCAATCAATGCATGTGGAGACGTGCGCAGGGTGGTGGTGTTGTATGGCGTCGTGGTGGTGTCGACGGCAGGTGGGATTAGCAAGGTCAATGTGTTGATCCCTCCTAAAGATGGGATGGTGGACGGTGGTGGATGCGGATTCTAGAGTATGTGCATGTGGTTTGCCTAAGGGTTTGTTAGATCGGTTGATGCTCTTGGCTCGCCGTGCGGCGACTGGGCCGGGCTACCGGTTAGAGGTATGTGTTGGTGTGAGATCGGTGCACATCACCAAGCTTTTAGGTGTAGCGACAGAGCTTGCGGGAAAGGTGGCTTTGAATTTATCAATTTATTTGTTTTGTTAGGCTCTATTAAATAATTTAATGAAAATGACTTTGTGTATCTTTGGATGCGGAGGTGGGGTTTCAACCTTCTTTCTGAAAAACAGATGTCTAAACTCCGTGATTTTTTTCCGGGCAAACTCCATGAAAATTTGGACGCACCTTGTGCACGTGAGCTTCGAAAAATGCCTAAAATTTTAATTTTTATTTTTTTTAATTTCTGAATTTACTATTTATGTTTGAGTTTACTATTCAAGAGTGTAGATAAGCCGGGCACCGTTTTAAGTTACCAGTGGCCCTATGATGTCAATCCTCTATAGTTCTTCATAATAACAGTATTACAAATCTACAAGACTATTTTGCACAAGTTGTGATTTCACTTGGCCCCGCGGCGGTTGCGCTCCTTGACGAGCTCGTGCGCGAACAACTCCAGCTTCTCGGCGTTGGTCTGCTCCGCCAGCTTCTTCCCGCGGAACAGCACCGACTCCACGTTCTTCTGCGACAGCATCTCCTCCGCCGCCACCGCGCATCGGCTCCCCCGCGGCGACCCGATCGCCTGTAGAAATTCAACAGACATCGACCATTAGCAAAAGTTTTTGGAAACACTAACGCCCATACGTGTGGGCGTTTGCATCTCGCCCACACGTGTGGATCCGCGCCCGTTTGTGGGTGCACGAATCTTACATGTTTGTGGTGCCACGTAGGACTGGGCTGGTGTGTGGGCATTCACCCGGTCGCCCACACGTCCGTTTCAATACAGGGAGGGGCCGGTGTGTGGGCGTTTAGCAGTTCGCCCACACGTCTGTTTTCACTCACGCACAAGGGCTGGTTTGTGGGCATTTGCCATCTCGTCCACACGCCCGTTTCCTCTCCCACACCCAAAGCTGCCAGTTGCCATGTGTTTTGCAGTGTACATGGCAACTACCCCTAGTGTGCTTGTAAGCAGATGGCAACTCTTTTTTTTTTTGACCCGAACATGTCAGTTGCCATGTGTTTTGCAGGGTACACGGCAACTGCCCTAGTGTGCTTGTAAGCAGATGGCAACTCTCTCTTTACCCGAAACATGTTATTTTTGCCATGTCTCTTTGTAGCGCTACACGGCAACTGCTTAGTGTTAGTAGGTGGCAACTCCTAAGGGTTTCAAATCATGGCAACTGTAGTAAACCAGACCATACATGGCAACTGTCTAGTGTTAGTAGGTGGCAACCCCTAAAGTTTTCAAATCATGAAAACTATAGTAGACCAGACCATACATGGCAACAGCTGCAGTTGTCCAAAATGGCATCTGGCACTTGACCTGAGATGGCAACTGCAGTTGAGCAACCATGGCAACTGTAGTTGTCCGACATGGCAACTGTAGTTTAGCGACATGGCAACTGCAGTTAAACGGACATTGAAGAGGGTCCGGACCATGGCAATTGCGGGGACGCGTGGTGACTGTCACGCGGTGCGTGCGGGACCGTGAGGTAGGTGGCTGAGAGAGGTCGTGTGGGCGTTATTCATTTTGCCCACACGTAGGCGTGTGAGAAGGACTGCGAGAAAAAAAAGAAATGTGTGGGCGCTAGTTGTTTTGCTCACACGTAGGCGCGTGGGTTATTTCTTTTAGACACCACATTAAACGTGTGGGCGGACTTCTTAACACCCACACGTGTGGCAGTTATCATCATCCAAGGTTTTATCACGACGGTAACACTAGCTAGTAGTTGGACTGGGTCTGGGAGTGGCCGTATATAAGTGGTGGCACTGACCTGGATGCGGGTGTAGTTGCTTGTCCTGTTATGTCCGAACGCCATGGCCACTGCTTGATCCACCTGCCGCATACATGTCGGAAGCGTTAGGGCAGGATACATGCAAGATAGGACAAATGTTGGCTGGCTGGTCTAAATTCTAGTGCGTAGATATTATCGTACCATGTCGGACACGCCCTCGGCGGCGATCCTGACGATCTGGGAAGTGGAGGCGCCCTCGCCGCAGCCGATGGAGATGACCAGCAGGTCCTCCACGCCGGAGGCCAGCGGGAACTCGCGCTTGTTGTTGAGCACGTGCGTGATGGCCGCCGCCGTAGGGTTGCCGAGCGCCACGCCGCCGCCCACGGCCACGATGCGGGTCGACCCGTCGCACGACCGCACCTCCACCGCCGATGACGAGCGGCCCGACCCGGCGCACGTGGCGGCGCACACGTTACGCAGGCGGAAGTCGTAGGCCGGCGTCTCGACGGCGTCGGCTCGGGAGAAGAGGAATGGGGCCCCCGTGGCCAGGTCGTAGCACGGGACGAGCACCGGCCGCTCCGTGTCCCGGAGCGTGAGCTCGCCGAACACCTTGCGGAACGCGTCTCCGCCGGCCGGGCGCCGGAGCAGCGCCCGGAGGCTCCCCAACGAGGAAGACCAGCCGCGGCGGAGGCTACGCGCGAGGAACGCGAGCGCTTCCTCGGCGGAGTAGAGCGGCCGCGCGTCGTCCTTGCCGCGCGCCACCAGCATGGCGGCCAGCACGCCGCCGGAGCCAGAGCCCGCGGCCACGTCGAAGAAGTCCGCCAGACGCGCCTTGGGGTCCCCAGTCCGCCGCCTCAGCGACGCCTCCAGCCTCACCAGCGCCGCGCCGGCGAGCAGCCCGTCGGCGGCGCGCCCACCGCCGTCGATCGACAGGATGCACACCTTCCCGGCCTGCGCCCGCGGGGGGGTCACCTTCCCGACCACCGCCCCAGACGCCGGTGTAAGAGGCGAGCCACCGGCGAAGAGAAGCTTGGGGTCGTCATAGCCGAACAGGAACTTGCTCTCGAGGATGGAGAAGATCTCGAAGGTGAGCTTGTCCACGTCCATGGAGGCGGGTGGCCCCACTGGAGCCGCGTCCATCCTCTGGTCGACGCGGGCCGGAGCGCGCGCACCAAGCTGAGAGGAGGGGTTCTGCGCTCTGCTGTGTGCGCACGGGGGCCGGGTGTGGAGAGCAGAGCACCGAGCAGTTGCCGGCTTTTTATGGTGGCGGGAAAGGAGAAGGAGGCGTGGGTTCGTGGCATTGACTCGGCCGACCCGTTGTGGCGCGAGCCGAGACCGCACACCAGTAATTGACAAACCAAACGTTTTATATCACAATTTATGTTTGTCGAGGCTAACAAATTTACTTGACAAAGCACGGTAAAATACATTTTAGTTTTCCTGAAAATTGTCATGTTTGCAAACTAAATTTTCATCCTCGCGTCAATATAAATTGCCATAAGAAACATTCGATTTGCCATACATAAATGTCTAACGTCAGATTTTTCGGTATTGCTAAACCACATCTATGTGTGCTACTTTTTCAATACAATAATTTATTTGTCTTACTTGTACAGTATGTAGAGTAACGAGGAATTTGACTTATACTCCCTCCGTCTGGGTTTATTATGCCCTTGTATTTTAGGTCCAACTTTAATGATCTTCTATTGAAATAAAAAATATATAAAGTATATTGTCAGATTTGTATTTGAGCTTTCCATGATATAATTAGTGTATAGTTTACATTTTATTAGTTAATCACATGATCAAAATTTGGCTCAAAATAAAGGGGTCTAATAATTCCAGACGGAGGGAATATATATCTATATCCGCTCAAGTTACTTTATCATCATGTAACGGTGGAGCAAAAAGCAGAATCTTGAGTACGGAAAAAGGTAGAGCAAAAAGCAGAATGTTAGGGATGCAAAGTTTCATCCCGAAAATCACATTGGCGGAAGTCGTGGGAGAAAAATCAGAACTCAAAAATGTGTTTGAAATTTATATTTTCAGAGCATTGATTTTGTTTTTTACCATGCCTCCATCAATGTGATTTCGTCATGAATTTATGCATGCACTCCAAACATTCCTTAAAGTTTGTCACAAAAAAATCAGATCTTTTCTATAATTTTTAAAAATTTACTGTTCATCTATGAGCATTTGAGCTCAAGATTAGAAACTCCGCGTCCAACGATACGGCTATATTGTGAAATCAAGAGGAGCTATACCAAAATAGAACAGTCTCCACAGCATCAAGAAAACAAATTACAAAGTGGAAAATTTTATAAGATCTAAGGACATGAATCATGTATCTGTTAATTTACTATGCTCCTAAATTGGCCTCACAATCAAAGGAGGTCTCCAATTTAGAATTGGGTCACTCAATTTTTATCGGGTCTAACAATTTCTTAAGAATCTCTCTCTTTCTATTCTTTTAGTTCACTATGCTCCCTAATTCTGGAGCTCTCCCATTTGATTGAGATTTTGAATTTGGTTTGCATTTAAATGGGTCAACGATTTTTCAAATCAATCGGCAGCAACAGTCCTATAAAAACATGCTAATCCCACACTCCCTATCGCCACCTAGAGAAAAGAAGCGCAATCATGTGATAGTGTAGCATCAATATAGAACATTTGTACATGCAGGGTTGCATGAGCTCCGCGCCGCGTTCCACTCCCCTGCTTCGGCCGAGCCCGGCTCGTTGAAAACTGCCGATTCGAGGGTTCCTAACAGGTCTGAATGTGGGGTGCTTTAAACATCTTGCGATGCAGACCAAACAATGAACCGGGGCAACCAAGCAACTCATTACTTGCTGCGCTGGCCTGGCTAGGCCTCTTGCGGGGAACCAAACACGCCCATGTTGGTGCAGGTGCTCTTGTTGGACAGATTTTGTGCCGCAACCACAATAACATGATCGAGTACCGCGATCGTGATAGATGGTGCATGCGCGGAGCAGTTGCTTGCCGGCTCCAACGATTCCCTGCCCGGCAGACCGATCGGATCAGCGGCCATCAGCCAGAACAAAAAAGCAGCTGATAGCAAAACGCCAAGCTCGCCAGGTCCCTGCCGCGACAGACCGTGTGTGAATTAGCGTACGAACGAAGCACACGGGTCGGAGATGCGCTAGCTGTAGCTGATCGCCGACGCCGAGGGGCCGCCCGGCGCGGCGTACGGTTCTGGCGCGTGCCGGGGCCCTGCCGAAGCCGTATCAACATGAGATGTATCCGGACGCACCGTCGCCCCGCCCGGCGCGCGCGCGGCGCTGGCGCATCAGGCCGCCCGGGGCATGCGCCTTACCTGGCGCGTACTATACTCATCGATCTGGATCTCTCTCAGAAGCGCCGTACGTACCGCGGCTGGTAGTGGTGGTATAATTAAGCCTTTCTTGTTCTGGTGTCTCCTCTCCGCGACCACGATCGATCGTCGGCCGTGGCGGGATGCTCCCACGTCGCGCTGTCCGGGCCGACGGTATCCTATGGCGCCGCGCGTGCGTGCCCCTCCGATCTCGCCCGGCCGGACTGGGGTGGCTGATCATGCATGCACGTGCTGACATGCACCTCGACCCGTCCTGCTGACTACTACTACTCCTGTAGTTAATTATGGTACAGTTAATTACTGGTGTTTCCTGCATAGTATTCTCTCGAACTGAGCTGGAGATCATCAGAGTTCGATCGGCATCTAACATGATGTGTACTACGTACGTACTACCAGTAGTACTAGGAGACAGGGGTATTTAGTTATTTGCAAGTGGCGTGCGTGCGTGCATCATGGCGCGTACACGCACGGACCATGCACGAGCACCTGTACTGTTACTGTACCTGCGCGCGAGTACTTCACTTGCTTAGCTAATTAGATTGTAGTGCTAGTGCTAGACAAGTACTCGTAGTAGTAGTACTCTAGCTAGTACTTCCTTCATCCGGAAATACTTATCGCACAACTAGATAAAATTGAATGTATCTTGAACTAAAATACATCTACATACATCAATTTCCCCGACAAGTATTTCCGGACAGAGGGAGTACTACCAGTAGTTAATTAGTTATGACTACTACTGTAGTGGTGTCAAAAACGTTTTTATATTATGGGACGGAGGGAGCAGATGGATGGGGTGGTTGGCTTTTGCAACTTGCACATTACTCTTCCATTCCATTCCATTTCGCGTGTACCGCATCAATCTTAGATACAGCCGCAGCTTTGCTGTGTGCCTTGATGCGTAGTGATGCTAGCATGTGTGGAGTGGAGTAACCTGCTCCTCCTTATCCAGAAAATCTCAACGCTACAGAGAGTGGCCGCTCCCACGAGAGACAGAGAGATGCTAACTCACTCAACTCAATCTTTAGGGCCGGACGGGCCGTACGTGTACCGATCGGGCCACAAGTGTCCCTAGATATCCGTGGCCCCGTCTGTGCCCTAGATCATGTTGCCCAAACCACCCAGATCAATCAAGGCAAGTAAACACGGCATTGTTGGCGTTGTTAGGGTGTCAAATCCATGTCACTGTGGATCATAACACAGCAACGAGGGTACGTGCCGTGCCTACCTCACTAGCTCAAAAATGGCGATCCCACGATAGCTAGCTAGATGAGGTGATATATGCCTATCAACCAATTCCCCTAATTAAGGTCATACTACCGAAATTCTCTTGTGCTAATTTGACTAATAATAATAATAAGAAGAAGAAGAAGAAAATTGAACTTATTTAGTACGTTGTTTGGCCTGATTAAGGATTTTAGACGCACGCATGCGTGCCCACCTTTCGTGGGAGATTAACTAGAAGATGGTTGGTGTGTTGCATTCGCAGCAAAAGGCTTAAACATCCACTGTTCAGCCGGAGCGGAGGATATTAAGCATGCACTGTTCACATACACACGAGCTAAGGCGGTCCGGGCAGCACTAGGCATTGGGCAAGCTATTATGGACACATCCTTGCTACGAGAAAGGAGGGAGTAGATTGTTCAGGGCCCGGTGTACTAGATTTCCTCATGTGTGGTCAATCAATCCAGATAGTGTATGATGGTCCGATCGAGCTGCCGAAATTGATAGCAACTACGAGTTGGTTTTATGGTGGCAGCGAAGACAGCATGTTTGAGGTGAAACGGTGCAAGATCCACAGCGGACAGCAGCCGAGATACATGCATTGGCCCTTAACTTCACGTGAGCGGCTGGGAAGGCAACTCCTGGTCCTAGACAAAACAGATAGCCTACTGTACTAGCTTCGCAACAATTAATGAATGTGGATGCTTCGTTAAGCGAGGGCTTTCACCCAGGATCATGCGGAGCTATTATCAGAGATCACAGAGGTAATTTTATCGCAGCATCCATCTCCCGTATTGAGCATGTGGCAGATGTTGAATCAACATAAGCAGCGGCACTTCGGGAAGGATTGAAACTAATCCAAAGTCTGGGATGCAACAATGTTTTAGTGAGGATGGACAATATTATTGTGGTCGATGTTGTACGTCTTAATGAGGGAGATTCTATGATGGTGGCTCCAATACTAGATGATTGCAGAGAGTTACTGCGAGATTTCGGGATGGTTACTATATATCGAGCATTGTAATAGGGAATCTAATTTAGTGGCTCACGACTAGCTGAATGGGGGCGTGGAAACAATCCGACTATGTGGATGGACGCACTTCCAAGTTTAATTGTTAAATTTTTAGCAGATGATGTAAAGTATTATTTAAAGTTAATAAAGGTAGCCATGAAGGACTTCCCGTAGAAAAGGGCTTAAAACTTGACCACTTTGCTTTGCTTTCTAGCATGTCAACGTCGTCTATTCAGCTACGTGTGCATACGGGTGATTCATTTTGTTGATTCCATTCATGCTCCCATGCTTTGCTTTCTACTATGTCAACGTCTCGTCTATTTAGCTATATGTGTGCATGGGTGATTAATTTTGTTGATTCCATTCATGTCACAAGGTCATCTGTTGGTAATGTGTGACCACAATAGACGACCATACCAATATTTGGGTCATAGAAAAAAAATTATTACGGTTCTTTTACGGTACATCTAATTAACCAGTGGACGAACGGATCAGATCAACCAATACGACAACACAGTTTGTGTAGTATTTAGACCCCCGAACAAATCTTGCAACCCCAAAGGGTACTACGGGAAGGGAAAAATTTGGAGTTGGGAGTGCATACGAAGAATGAGACACAAGACTCCGACGAATGGCCATAACAATTTCGTAATTAGACACCATCTCCACCAGTTGCGTAGGCGAGAGATAGGTTACGCTTGGTTTCCATTCACAGTGACAACGTGGCAGACATCTCTTTTGCACCTTTTATCCTCTACGTCTGGCTGGGACCCTACCATCCCTCATCGCCCCTTGCTTGGATTATAGACCTCTAGCGACGAGTGTGCACTACTATTCGAATCTAGGAACATATGTTCTTAAGTAGAAGGAAGCTGATATACAAATAGAAAGACCATTGCTTCACCATCACAAATTCATAGGAGACGACAAGCCTCATCTACATGATCGATTGGCTTGGATAGTTCATCAATTATGAATCATGCTTGTCAGAACTGAAACAAATCATTTGTGCTTCAAGAATGTAATGATCAAGCCACAATCCACGCTTAACATCACAACTAACAGAAAGAAACTAGGTGATTTTAATTATGTGAAACATCGATTGAGTTGCAAAAGGTAGACGACTGGCCATATAGGCAGATGGAGGCGAAGAAGAAAGTGGGGGGGGGGGGGGGCAGGATTGTGACCTACGAGCACACGAAAGGATTGATCAAAAGACTCAAAAAATTGATGGGCAAATTACCTTTGCTGAGGAAACAAGAAATACCTAAACAACCCTACAAAACCGGTCGTTAGACCCAAACTAATGCTACACCTTGATTCAGTAGTAAGAGGTACCATAAAAATATATCATTTTATCCTTGTTTGGATGGTTCACCCACTAGTTTAGTTTTTTTTTTTTTGCAAATACCGACCATGGACCGACAAAATCTTCACTAAAATTCTGGATGGCCACATCTCTCTTTCATTTGACTCAAATTAGGCACACCCTGAAAGTCTAAATATGTACTTCTTAATTCGCCTTTGTGTATGTACTACCAATAAATAGATCATTGGTTACAAAAAGCTTGATCTCTATGTATATGTGGAAACATAAAGTAGTGGTCCTTGAAGCTTGGGTGGCCCATGAAAGGATGGCTAGATTCCACTTGTCTATTCAGCTATGTGTGCAAACAAATGATTAATTTTGTTGATTCCATTCATCTCACGTTGCCACTTTTTTAACCGCTCTTTGCCATCAACTTTTTGGTATGGAAAACAGAACCAGGAACCTAATTAACAATGGATGATACCCCGCACATTGCTCCAGAGGTTACACGGAGGATGAAAATTTACAGTAATAATATGAGAACTAAAACCGAAAATACATAGGATTTATCGTTTCTATTATTATACATTTGTGAACTATTTATTAAATATGAATAATATTATATCGTGGGAATTCTCATGCATGTTTGCATGTTTTGCGAGCTTTTTCCCGTGCATGATTGTATGTTGACGTGGGTATAGTCACATACATATTACATGCTGAGGTGGCATACTTGCATGTTAAGAGAAATACGTTAGTGCGGTCTATCTGTTAGATATAAATATGCATGTTTGCATGTTGTGGTGAGCTTTTTCCTATGCATGATTGCATGTTGAGGTGGGCATTTTCCCATACATTTTGTCTACTGAGGTGACATACTTGCATGTTCCGAGAAATATGTTAGTGTGGGCTAGCTATTTTATATAGATGATATGTGTGTGCTTATCGCTTCAAAGAGGGTTGTGTGTTGGTAATTTGTGATTACAATAGAGTACTATACAAAAATTTTGGTCACAAGTAAAAATTAGGGTCCTTTTACGATACATCTAATCTACATGAGCTATCAATTTAAGTGGGCAAACAAACCAGATCAATCAATATTGCAACACATTTCGTGTAGTATTTTTGACTCTCAACAAATTTTGTGATCCAAAAGGGTATTATGGGAAGGAAAAAATGGTGGAACTACGCACGAAGACGAAGGCTTAAGACTCCAGCGAATCGCCAGATCTCTAACTAGACACCAGCTCCACTAGTTCCATAGGTGACAGATAGGCTGTGTTTGGTTTCGTCACGATGACGACGTGGCTGCCATCTCTCTTGCACCCTTTGTCCTCTGTCTGGCGGAGACCCTCCCATCCCTTGTCGCCCTTCCTTGGCCCCTATACCTCCAACGGCGTCAGCACACATATACAAATACAAATACCATTGCTTCGCCTCAATACATTTAGAGGAAGAGAAGCCTCATCTACACGATCGATTAGCTCGGATAATTCATCCAGTAGCAATCAATTAATCATGCTTGATATAACTAAATCAAACCTGTCATGCTTCAAGAATATAATGGTTCAAGCTACAACCTTATCTTAACACCGCAACTAACAAACTAACAGAAAGAAACTACGTGATTTCAATTATCTGAAATATCGACCGAGCAGCGGAAGCAAACGACTGGCCGCATATGCTTGTGGAGGTGATGCAAAAGGGGTGTGGGGGAGGGAGGTGTGATTCCCACTACGAGCACAAGGCAGGACATAACTAAACTTCCCTACAAAATCAGCCATTATATCAAACTAATACTACACATTAATTTAGTAGTAAGATATACCTAAAAATTCTCTTATTATAATGGTTTCCCAAATTTCTGGCATACCTACGCCCAACTGCACACTAGTTAAGTTTTCTTGCAAAATATTGGCCCAATTGTAGACTAAAAAAATCCTTCACCAAAGTTCTAGTGGGCCACATTTCCCAGTCATTTGACTCAAACCAGACACACTCTAAAATCTAAATATGTACTTCGTGATTAGCCTTTTGTGTATGTTTACCAATATATAGGCGGTTGGCTAGAAAAAAGGTTAGTCACTATGTATATGTGGAAATGAAAACGTAAAGTAGTGGTCCTTGAAGCTTGAGTGGCCCATGCAAGGATTGCTAGATTCCATGATGCCTCTACAATCTGCTACTCCTACATGATAGGACAAGGATTTTTATGGTAAGATTTAGTATATTCGCAGCGCAATCATGCACACGGAAGAACTCCAAGGTTGCATGCTGCTCTACACAATCATGGCCGTTGATCATGCAATTCTATGACTAAGAGCAAGAGGTGGGCAATTCATGGTTAGTGAATTTCCCTCTTACTTTATAGCCAAAAGAAAAGATGCGTTGGTTCCATTTAGCTAGGCAGTAGACAAGAACGCACCAACAAGTCTACCAGTGAATAGTGATTAACCACCAGTCGCACTCCAATATAAAAAAAATGATTGAGCTCAGCTCAGTGCCTTGACACCACTTGTTAGGAGATGACTGAAGGTGACAGCACTAGTTAGAAGATAGGGTACTCTTACTTTGGTTTGGGGGATAATATAAATGTCCCTGCAACAAGAACCTTTAGAGAAAACTTATGGGCGGGTTAAGATTTCTTATCCATTTTGCATCATGACATGCATGATTCATGACTACTCATTGCATGCAGAACTAGGTGGGTCTATGCAGCAGAAACTGATGTGATAATTCACCTGAAGGCTGCCCAATATTGTGACTCCTATCTCTGCTGGCTCGCCTATGAAATGGCAGTGTAGCTAATTAGTAATTACTTTCGGAGACGTTTGGTGTGAGTAGGGCTCACCAACAGTATCATCGACAGTCGGGTGTAAACTACGGCACAGTACAGTGGTTATCGTCCAAAGTGCGCACGGCCGGTGGAAGAATCGGGCACTAGCTAGCTAGATTGGTCGTTTGGATTTCCTTCGGCTAGTTTATGTAACATTTGAAAAAGGGAGAAACCAACAAAGGCATGCGCACGTACGCGCCAGCCGCACTTGTTAATTGAGGTGGTGGTGCCGGTCGGCCGCACCCAATAATGCATGCGACCTCCAAAGATCAGCGGTAATTACGTGCGGAAGTTTGTTTAACAGATCAAATGGGAGCTGTCCCCTGTCTACCTGATTACGCTTCGTGTATATCATGAGCCAGGAGACCACTCACTAGTGCAGAACCGGGTTTTAGCTCCGGTTCGTAAGGGCCTAAAGAGTGGAGACTAAAGGCCCCCCATCTTTACTACCGGTTCGGCACGAACCGGCGCTAAAGTGCCACCACGTGGCACGAGCCAGGCCCGATTGCTGGTAGACCATTAGTACCGGTTGGTAGCACCAACCAGTACTAAATGTTTGAGCGATTTTGGTTTTAATTTTTATTTTTTCATTAATTTTGTGTTTTTTATTTAATATTTTTTTTGTTTGCTGGTATTTTACGATACTACATATTGTACATGTTATGCATATATATAAATAAATTTTCTCGTAGAACGTACCGATCATATAATCGAATGTCTCACAACCATCATTAATTATTCACACATACACATGTATATATATATACAATTTCTCCTACATGTTGCCTTGGTGCCTTCGGAGCACGATGACAAGTGGTTCATGGGGGCGGTAGCGGGTAATAGTATTCTCCTTTAGGATCTATGACCTGGTCGAGCAAAAATCCCGCTATTTCCTCTTGAAGTGCTAGTATGCGCTCCGTTGTTAGGAGCTGCTCCCGCACCTCTCTGAACTGTTAAGAAGGAGATCAATATGCATGTGTATTAGTTGTGTGACTAGATATCGATAATGGTGTAAAAATTGTGAATAGTGTTCCGACAAACGTACCCAGTACTGTCTTTGAGATCTGCTCCTTTCGTACGCCATCATGCGAATGTTCTCGCAAACGTAGAATGCACACAGATCAGTCACCGGCGCCTGCTTCAGGGCCTTTACGAGAATTGAATTTAATCAGGTCATAATTAATCAAGCATGATAATTAATTAATGGTATTGAAACAAGAATTAAAGAGATGGTAGCTAGCTAGCTAGTACTACTTAATTACTTATCTTGGGTCGATACCAAAACAGCTTTTCTGGCCATTTTCCTGGAGTCACCTTGATGAACTTTGCCCAAGCCCTGCCCACCGGCAAAGAAAATTAATAAAAGGGTTATTAAATAGTTCATATCAGGAAATAACAAAATAAATAGGCCGAGATATAGTTAATAATGATTGAAATTACCTGTTGACTATCCCCTTCACGATGCTGTAGTCACTTTCTTTTTAAGTAGTGAGTCCAGTACTTCAACTTTTCCTTCTTCAACTTTAATGTCTAACAAAAACTAGTGGTACCTGCATGCGCATACGTTTGCATGTATAAATTAAGCGGGCATGTGCATAACACTAATCAACTAACCCTAAACCCTATACACTTATTAACATCTAGCTAGTAAGCAAAAACAGAATTTATAGTACAAGACTGTGACTCACTCGAAGTTGTAAGGAAGTAGTATATCTTCATTGGTATTGAGGTGCTTCAAGAACTCTAGCATTTTATTCTCTACATCTTGTCTATACCATTCCAATTTCCATGTGTATTCATTAACGGCATTTGGGTCAATGAACCCAATGCCATAGCGTCCAACTTTTTTCATTTCATAGATCTTCATCCTGCATAATACCACAGAAAAGAATATAGTGAGGATAATTACAGGTAATGATCGATCAATGAGCACTAAAACTAGCTTGAGACTTAAATTACAGAAAGAAATCACTTACAGACAATAGCAACTGACGAGAGATTTGTCGAGTGCATCTTGATTGAATAACTGAAATAGTTCTGAATACTCAACGGACACAGCTAGCTTATGGAAGTAATGATCTTCCTCCACTTTCACCATGAGGGACTCTCGATTGGAAATCTTGCTAATGTTCTTGTACCATTGATGCAATTTATACATTCTCGTTGGGAGGTTCTTGACCTCGTCTGGCTTGACCACTTGAGCATTTCAGCCTGCATTATATGATCCTCGGTTATTACCACATTGCCAGCTGGGGACGTAAACGGTTTGCCTGCAATAATATTGGGCGCGCGTACTCTCATGTGTTGTTGGCACAACAAGCGGGGGGATCGATTGCGCCGGCTGTTCTCCCAGCCGGGGAACGGTTTTCCCGCATTTTTTGATAGCTGCTTGTTGGCTCGAGCTCGAGCTCGCTTCTTTCCATAGTCGTGCTCGATGTGTCTTCCTGATTTGACGATCATAGTCTAAGTCAACAGGCTTGGGAGCTGGTGGTCTAGCCATACGAATGAAGTGGTCAATCTTTTCCTCAGGCACTTTCTCCCTCGGCGGCGGTGCCGGTTTCGGTCCAAAATGGGCGTCCACTTGGGCCCTCACTATGGCATCGTTTTGCTCCTCGGTCATGTCGTAAGGCCTCTGAGGAAGAGGAGCAAGGCTTGGACCATATTTATATCGCTTGTCTCCGCCTGTACTTCCTGTACTACATCGACTCGTACCGCTACGCACCATAGTTGCGGCGTGTCTCTTCTGTGATTGCTGAGGCGGCGGAGACGGCTGACGTGGCTGAGTTGGAGCAGGAGGAGTAGCCTAACGCTGTGCCGGACTTGAAGCAGGAGGTGTGGCCTGACACGTTGTCAGACTTGAAACGGGAGGAGTGGCCTGACGCTGTGCCGGACTTGAAGCAGGAGTCTGCTCACGCGTTCGTGGACTTGGAGGAGCGGGAGTCTGCTGACACGGTGGCGGACTTCAAGGAGGAGTCGGCTCACTGATACGTCTCCAACGTATCTATAATTTATGAAGTATTCATGCTATTATACTATCCTTCTAGGATGTTTTATATGCATTTATATGATATTTTATATGATTTTTGGGACTAACCTATTAACCTAGAGCCCAGTGCCAGTTTCTGTTTTCTCCTTGTTTTAGAGTATCGCGGAAAAGGAAAACCAAACCGAGTCCAATTGACGTGCCACTTGACGGAGATCATTTTTGGACCAGAAGAAGCCCACGGAGTACCATAAGCAGGCCAGAAGAGTCCCGGGCTGCCCACGAGGGTGGGGGGGCGCGCCCCCACCCTCGTGGGCAGCCCGGAGACCCCCCTGATGTGAAATCAACGCAAAACTCTTCTATATATACCCAAACTTCCAGAAAGAAACCTAGATCGGAAGTTCCGCCGCCGCAAGCCTCTGTAGCCACGAAAAGTCAATCTAGGCCCTCTCCGGCACCCTGCCGAAGGGGGCCATCATCACCGGTGGCCATGGAGGAGTATCCCGGAGGGGCCATCATCACCATGAAGGCCAAGGACCAGAGGGTGGAGGCCATGGAGGAGGAAGCACAAGGGGGAGAACCTCTCCTCTCTTTCGGTGGCGCCGGAGTGCCATCTGGAGGGGAATCATCGCCACGGTGATTGTCTTCATCAACATCACCATCCTCATCTCTTTTACGCGGTCCACTCTCCCGCACCTCGCTGTAATCCCTACTTGAACATGGTGCTTTATGCCACATATTATGATCCAATGATGTGTTGCCATCCTATGATGTTTTGAGTAGATATCTTTTGTCTTTGGGTTGATTGATGATCTAGATTGGTATGAGTTGTATGTTTTATTTTGGTGCTGTCCTATGGTGCCCTCCGTGTCGCGCAAGCGTGAGGGACTCCCGCCGTAGGGTGTTGCAATACGTTCATGATTCACTTATAGTGGGTTGGTGAGTGACTGAAACACAAACCCGAGTAAGAGGGATTGTTGCGTATGGGAATAAAGAGGACTTGATGCTTTAATGCTATGGTTGGGTTTTGCCTTAATGATCTTTAGTAGTTGCAGATGCTTGCTAGAGTTCCAATCATAAGTGCATATGATCCAAGTAGAGAAAGTATGTTAGCTTATGCCTCTCCCTCATATGAAACTGCAATAGTGATTACCGGTCTTGTTAACGATTGCCTAGGACAATTCCGCACACCGATCCACCATTATTCCACACTCGCTATTTATAATATTTAGTAATATATTCTAACTTTATGATAACAGTACCTACTTTTATATTTTAACTCTCCGATACCATGCAAAGTTATCCTCTTCATACCCACAACGTAGTTTTATTTCTCGTTTCTAGTTGGAAGCAACGTTCGGTGTACGTAGAGTCGTATCAGTGGCAGATAGGGCTTGAGAGAATATTGATCTTACCTTTAGCTCCTTGTGGGTTCGACACTCCATACTTATCACTTTCACCTTTGGAAATTGCTACGATGATTCCCTGCACTTGGGGATTATCAAGCTCTTTTCTGGCGCCGTTGCCGGGGAGCCATAGCGTGGGGTTGATATTCTCGTGTGTGCTTGTTTGCTTTCTTCACTAAGTAGATTTTGTTTTTTTTCCTTTTTGTTTCTGTTTAGTTGTGGGTGAAACATACAAAAAAAATTAAAAGAATGAAAATACAAAAAAAATTACTTGCCTTTCATGCCTAAAAAGTTTTTCAAAAAGAGAAGTGATTGGAAAGTTATGCATTGAAGAAGTGAGGGTCGACCTTGAGCACTTGTGTTCATGCTCACGGAAACAATGTAGAATTTTTCATGGAAGTTTCTCTGTAAATAATTATCCCCTTGTATATATCCATTGTATTATAAAAATAATGTGCCAAGCTTTGGTTTTAGGATGATTAGATTGCTTGTTTGCTATGTGCAGAACAAAAAAAGAAACTTTGGCTGTAGTGCATGATTTTACATTTTTTTTACTGGAAAGCCAAATTGGTCTGAAACTTTTTGCACATTACTTATGTACAAATTGTTCAAATTGTCAAATTTAGTTCATAATTTTAGGAGTTACAGAAGTATACTAAACTTCCAGATTACTACAGACTGTCCTGTTTAAGACAGATTCTGTTTTTGATGCATTGATTGCTTGTTTTGATGAAACTATTGATTTCTATCAGTGGATTAAGCCATGGAAAAGTTATATTACAGTATCTACAATGCAAAAACAAAATATGAATTGGTTTGCAACAGTACTTATAGTAGTGATTTGCTTTGTTATACTAATGGATCTCACAAAGTTTTTGTTAAGTTTTTATGGTTGAAGTGTTCGAAGAACGAGGAGTTACCGATGTGAGAAGAATAAAGAAAGGCAAGAGTTCAAGCTTGGGGATGCCCAAGGCACCCCAAGTAAATATTTCAAAGGATACTCAAGCATCTAAGCTTGGGGATGCCCCGGTTGGCATCCCATCTTTCTTCTTCAACAAATATCGGTAAACCTCGGTTTTTGTTTTGTTCACATGATTTGTGTCCTTTGTGTTTTTCTTTTTCTTTAAAAACAATGCTAGTATGAGATGTCCCTTCATAAATTTATAGAATACTTCATGTGCTTCACTTATATCTTTTGAGTGCGATCATATAGAATTACTCTTTGTGCTTCATTTAAATCTTTTGAGTATGGTTTTATAGAATGCTTCGTGTGCTTCACTTATATATTTTTTGAGCTTGGATATTGGTTAGTCTATGTTAATTGTAGAATGCTCCATGAACTTCACTTATATCTTTTGGGGTATGAATAATACTATCATTTAAAGTGGTTTGGAAAAGTGTCAACTTTAGGAATTAGTGATCCCACTATTTTGGAGGGTGTTGAATCTTAGTGTGATATTTATGAAAGTGGATTTGGAAGAGTGTCAACTTTAGCTAGTAATGATTCCACTATTTCGGAAGACGTTCCAATTGAGTATGAGAACAAAGTTGCTATCCATGATGCTAATGAAAAATTATTATGAGGGAGGAATACATGCTTGTAGGAGTTGCAATAATATCAAGTTTCCTCTCTATGTGCTTAAAGTTATACTTGTTTTGCCTTCCTATGCTAGTTGATTCTTGTTCCCATAAGTTGTGTGCTCACAAAATCCCTAGGCATAGGAAGTGGGTTATGTTTAAATGTGCTATTCATATTCTTCATGATGCTCTCTTTATGTTTCAACTCTTTTCTTTTATGTGAGCATCATTGAAATCATCATGCCTAGCTAAAAGGCACTAAAGAAAAGCGCTTGTTGGGAGACAACCCAATATTTACCCTTACTGTTTTTGTGTGTTTACATGATTAAGCTATTGTAGTAATCATGTTTTATAGCTTTTGTTTCAATAAAGTGCCAAGTAAGACCTTTGGGGAGACTTGGGTGAAAGTTAATGTGATCTTGCTGTAAAAAACAGAAACTTTGCGCTCACGAGATTAGCTGTCATTTTTACAGAAGAGTGCTTTTGAGTTGATTCTTTTTGCAGAAGATTAATAGACAAATTCCTCACGTCCACCAATTTATTTCATAATTGTTGGAGTAGCAGAAGTATGGTTTATGTTCAGATCATTACAAACTGTTCTGTTTCTGACAGATTCTGTTTTCATTGCATAGTTTGCTTGTTTTCTAGTTTCTATGGCTTATATTCCTCAATATAAATTGTAGAAATGATATGGTACAGTAGGCATTGTGTGAGAACAATTATGAACCTTGTCTTTGACAGTACCAAAGTGAATGGTTTGCTCTTTATTATACTAACCTATCTCACGAAGTTACGTTAAGTTTTGTGTGATTGAAGTTTTGAAGCTTTGGGTGAGATACCGATATGAGGAGAATAAGGAGTGGAAAGACCCTAAGCTTGGGGATGCCCAAGGCACCCCAAGGTAATATTCAAGGAAGACTCAAGCGCCTAAGCTTGGGGATGCCCCGGAAGGCATCTCCTCTTTCGTCTTCAAAACTATCGGTATACCTTACTCGGAGCTATATTTTTATTCGTCACATGATATGTGTTTTGCTTGGAGGTATTTTCAATTATACTTGTTGTTTGAATAAAATCATTGAATCTGAAATATTTAATGAAAAAGAATCCTCCCATGGCTAGTTAATTATTTGACTACTCAGTGTTCTTCACTCATATCTTTTGGAGTAGTTTGTCATTTACTCGTGTGCCTCACGTATATTGAGTAAATGGTTGAAAAATTGAATGACTTAAACCTGAATTTATATATGTTTCATATGCTTTTAACATGGGGAGTGATGACTTCACACATAATAAGTATAGGTAGTAAACTTATTGAAAGTTAGCAAACATAGAATTGGTCACTTGAACAATTCATGAAAGAATATTGAAGGAAGAGAGGTTTCACATATAAATACACTATCTTGGACATCTTTTACGATTGGGAGCACTCATTAAAATATGACATGCTAAAGAGTTGATGTTGGACAAGGAAGACAACGTAATGGGTTATGTTTTCTTATATCTGAAATAAAGTATATTGTCATGGATCATCCAATATGTTGAGCTTGCCTTTCCCCCTCATGCTAGCCAAATTCTTTGCACCAAATAGAGATACTACTTGTGCTTCCAAATACCCTTAAAACCAGTTTTGCCATGAGAGTCCATCATATCTACCTATGGATTGAGTAAGATCCTTCAAGTAAGTTGTCATCGGTGCAAGCAATAAAAATTGCTCTTTAAATATGTATGATTGATTGGTGTGGAGGAAATAAGCTTTATACGATCTTGTGATGTGGAAGAAATAAAAGCGACGGACTGCATAATAAAGGTCCATATCACAAGTGGCAATATAAAGTGACGTTCTTTCGCATTAAGATTTTGTGCATCCAACCCTGAAAGCGCATGGCAACCTCTGATTCCCTCTGCGAAGGGCCTATCTTTTACTTTTATCTTCTACCTTATGAAAGAGTCTTGGTGATCTTCACCTTTCCTTTTTACATTTTATCCTTTGGCAAGCACATGATGTTGGAAGGATCCTGATATATATATCTAATTGGATGTAAGTTAGCATGAGCTATTATTGTTGACATTACCCTTGAGGTAAAAGGTTGGGAGGAGAAACTATAAGCCCCTATCTTTCTCTGTGTCCGATTAAAACTCCATAACCACAAGTATTGCGTGAGTGTTAGCAATTGTGAAAGATTAAATGATAGTTGAGTATGTGGAGTTTGCTAAATCAAAGCTCTGACATAGACCCTTCCTGAAAATAAGATGAATTGCAATTGTTTGATGACTGAGAATATAGTTTGTTAGTTTCAAGAAAGTTTATGATCTATACTTTGACATGTGAATAGCTTGTTACTTGGTCATGAAAAGTTTTATGAGATGAGCTATTGTTATGACATATAATGATGCTAGAAATAGTGATTAGAATTATCATTGGTCAAACTTAAGCACTTGCTACCATTCACACTTCATAGATTATTTCTTTTATCATTTACCTACTCGAGGACGAGCAGGAATTAAGCTTGGGGATGCTGATACGTCTCCAACGTATCTATAATTTATGAAGTATTCATGCTATTATACTATCCTTCTAGGATGTTTTATATGCATTTATATGATATTTTATATGATTTTTGGGACTAACCTATTAACCTAGAGCCCAGTGCCAGTTTCTGTTTTCTCCTTGTTTTAGAGTATCGCGGAAAAGGAAAACCAAACCGAGTCCAATTGACGTGCCACTTGACGGAGATCATTTTTGGACCAGAAGAAGCCCACGGAGTACCAGAAGCAGGCCAGAAGAGTCCCGGGCTGCCCACGAGGGTGGGGGCGCGCCCCCCTACCTCGTGGACAGCCCGGAGACCCCCCTGACGTGAAATCAACGCAAAACTCTTCTATATATACCCAAACTTCCAGAAAGAAACCTAGATCGGAAGTTCCGCCGCCGCAAGCCTCTGTAGCCATGAGAAGTCAATCTAGGCCCTCTCCGGCACCCTGCCGGAGGGGGCCATCATCACCGGTGGCCATGGAGGAGTATCCCGGAGGGGCCATCATCACCATGAAGGCCAAGAACCAGAGGGTGGAGGCCATGGAGGAGGAAGCACAAGGGGGGAACCTCTCCTCCTCTCTTCCGGCGGCGCCGGAGTGTCATCGGGAGGGGAATCATCGCCACGGTGATCGTCTTCATCAACATCACCATCATCATCACCATCCTCATCTCTTTTACGCGGTCCACTCTCCCACACCCCACTGTAATCCCTACTTGAACACGGTGCTTAATGCCACATATTATGATCCAATGATGTGTTGCCATCCTATGATGTTTTGAGTAGATATCTTTTGTCTTTGGGTTGATTGATGATCTAGATTGGTATGAGTTGTATGTTTTATTTTGCTGCTGTCCTATGGTGCCCTCCGTGTCGCGCAAGCGTGAGGGACTCCCGCTGTAGGGTGTTGCAATACGTTCATGATTCACTTATAGTGGGTTGGTGAGTGACTGAAACACAAACCCGAGTAAGAGGGATTGTTGCGTATGGGAATAAAGAGGACTTGATGCTTTAATGCTATGGTTGGGTTTTACCTTAATGATCTTTAGTAGTTGCGGATGCTTGCTAGAGTTCCAATCATAAGTACATATGATCCAAGTAGAGAAAGTATGTTAGCTTATGCCTCTCCCTCATATGAAACTGCAATAGTGATTACCGGTCTTGTTAACGATTGCCTAGGACAATTCCGCACACCGATCCACCATTATTCCACACTCGCTATTTATAATATTTAGTAATATATTCTAACTTTATGATAACAGTACCTACTTTTATATTTTAGCTCTCCGATACCATGCAAAGTTATCCTCTTCATACCCACAACGTAGTTTTATTTCTCGTTTCTAGTTGGAAGCAACGTTCGGTGTACGTAGAGTTGTATCAGTGGCAGATAGGGCTTGAGAGAATATTGATCTTACCTTTAGCTCCTTGTGGGTTCGACACTCCATACTTATCACTTCCACCTTTGGAAATTGCTACGATGATTCCCTGCACTTGGGGATTATCACTCACGCGTTCGTGGACTTGGAGGAGGGGGAGTCTGCTGACTCGGTGGTGGACTTCGAGGAGGAGTCGGCAGACGCAGTGTCGGTGGACTTCGAAAGACGATGCAATCCTTTATCCATACGATGATACGATGTATGGCCTCTCCCAGTGTGTGCTCGTCGTCACCTCCAGGAATGTCCAGCTGTAGCCTCGAATATGGGTCCACCACCTCATCAACCAAGACACGAGCATAGCCCGCTGGAATCGGGGTGCAATGGAAGGTTGCTTCGGGGGTAATTGTAAAAGCAACGGCGTCCGCCACCTTCATGGATATGTTCTTCATTTTGAAGTGTAGCTCACAGTTAGTGTTCTCTATGATGTCATCCACAGGGTATGTATCCAGCAGTGCGTCGCCCGGGGCGGAACCAACGCTGCTTCTCGGCATGGATGGGACGGTGCTATCCAATGCTGGACGATCATCCGCTTGCTGCTGCCGCTACTGAGACCCCCTTTCCTGGCTAAGTGAGTCGGTCTGCTGCTGCTACTGCTGCTGGAATTTGAGTGCCAAGTCCGCATGCCTTGCTTCTAGGACTTGAAGGCGTTCTGCGTCCTGCTTCCTCTGTTCCTCCTCCAGCTTCCTCTTCTCCTCCTCCTCCATCTTCTTTCTTGCACGGGTCCTGTAGTCGTCGTTCCATTCCGAAAAGCCCTCATACCAGGGAATAACGCCCTTGCCTCGTGTTCTTCCCGGGTGTTCAAGATTTCCTAGGGCGCGCGTAAGCTCGTCGTTCTCTCTGTTGGGCGTGAACACCCCCTTTCGAGCATCTTCTATTGCGTCAAGTAACTTTTGTTCGGCTCCTTTTAGACTTGCCTTCTTCGAAACCAGGCCTGTCTTCGGGTCCAACGCCCCCCTATGCGCATAGAACCAAGTTCTGCACCTGGGGGGCCAGTTCCTAGTAACCGGAGTGACCCCTGCATCCTCCATCTCTTGCTCAGACTTATCCCACTTAGGCATTGCCACCGCGTACCCACCTGGCCCCAGCCTATGGAACTGCGTCTTTTTTGCGGCATTGGCCTTGTTTTTTCTCGACCGTTCCTTAGATAATTCTGATTCCTCGAATTTCACAAAAGCGGGCCAGTGTTCTCTTTGCTTCTCTAGTGTTCCCTTGACTTCTGGTGTCTTCCTTTCTGCAGCGAGGTAGTTGGCCCATACAGTTTTCTTGTGGGTGTTGAATGCAATTGTCATCTTCTTAAGAGCAGCGTCCTTGACTTTCTGCACATCTGCATCAGTGAAATAATCTGGTAGGGTGAAATGTTCCATCAGAGATTCCCAAAGATTTTGTTTTGCTCTGTCGTCGACCCAAGTAACATCTGGACGTTTAGTTTTTGGCTCTTTCCATTCTTGAATGGAGATCGGGAGTTGGTCCTTCACAAGAACTCCACACTGACGAGTCCAATTGTTCGCAATGTTCTTAGGCGTGAGGGGTTCGCCATTAGCTTTGATGGAGTTGATGTTGTACTTTACACCCTCCTTCAACTTTTTGCCCGGGCCTCGCTTTGTCCTGCTGTCTGTAGAAGCAGATTTGCTCGCCGGAGGGCTGAAAGAAGAAAGATCGATTCGTTAATATATCTTCAAATAAATAAAAACATGTGATGATCACCAGATGCCTACTTATATAAATATACCTCGCCGGTAGTCTTTCTTATTTCAAGATCAACATTGTCTGTGTCATCATAAACATTGTCTGCGTCATCATAATCATAATCATAGTTCATGACTTCATCAGCTCGGTCGTCGAGATCGAATATCTTATCATCACCCTCCCCGGTATTGTTCAGATATTGGGAGCCGTCATCTGCTTCATTCAGATCATCTAGCCTGCGAGGGCTGCGTATGATCTCGAACAATTCCTCTTCTCTCTCTCTACCGGTATTGTCCGCCATAGCTTTTACTTAACTAATACAGAAGAAATATAAAACAATTTAGTATTTAAATTACAATGCATGGATGCAATCAATAAGAAAAAACTGAATCATATAGTACATAATATGCATCGTCTCGAATGATATATAATCTCGAGTACATCGTCTCGAATAATATATATAATCTCGAATACATCGTCTCGAATATTATATATCGAATACATCACTGGCTAGGTAGCTAATAAAGATCGAATACTATAGAAGAATCTAGGCCACTCGCGGTTCTTGGGGCGCGGGCGGTGGACACCCAAAGAGAAGGAACCATCACAGGATCATATCTCCGGTCACCTGCCCAAAGAACCTGCCAGGTATTGGAGAACCTGACGTCCATAGCAGCCATGTAGCGATGGACGTGCTCGTCCTCCTCCCTGACACGGCGATGCACCACCTCCGGCAGGGCCGGCTCCCTCTGCACCGAATGTGGCCCACGCAAACGCCACCAAAGGAGATCAGGGTCGACGACGGGACCCGAGGCCGGGTTCCTCACCAAGCGACGCGCCCCTCCAGGTAGCACCTCCCAGTGCCAGCCCGGCGAAGCCCAGTCCCGGACATGGGTCAGCCGGACGTCGTCGCGAACGGGTCGACGGCGAGGATGCGGGCCGGGCATCGTCGAGAACAAATACTATATGCCCGCAAAAAGTAACATTTTTTAAATGATTGGATTGTGATAACTAATATTCTATATGCAAATTCTAACAATTTGACATTAATCTAATTCATCTAGCTAAAACTAATTCTAAAATTTCTAACATTTCTATATATATAACTAACATTTCTATAACATTTCTAATATTTCTATAACTAAAAAACAAAAAAATTGCTAACATTTCTATAAATATTTCTATAACTAAAAAACAAAAAAAATTATAACATTTCTATATAACTAACATTTCTATAACATTTCTAATATTTCTATAACTAAAAAACAGAAAATTTTCTAACATTTCTATAACTAAAAAACAGAAAAATTTCTATAACTAAAATTTATAACTAAAAAACTAAAAAACAATGTGTGTGTGTGTGGACATGGCGGCCGGGGCAGAGCTCACCGGCGAGGCGCGACGACGGTGGGCGGCGACGGGGACGGAGACGGGCGGTGATGACGGGGATGGGGACGGGGCGACGACGACGGGGACGGGGACGGGCCGAGCGGGGACGACGGGACGACGAGGCGGGGCGCGGCGACGGGGCGGGGCGCGGCGACGGGGACGACGGGGACGGCCGGGGCGGCGACGGGGACGGCGACGAGGACGGCGACGGACGGCGACGGGGACGGCGACGGACGGCGACGGGGGCGGCGACGAGGGGCGGCGGCGACGGGGCAGAGGAGAAAGAAGCAGAGGGAGAGATGAGAAACTGAATTTTTTTGAAGTGTTTTCTTATATAGAACACCCCTTTAGTACGGTTGAAGCCACCAACCGGTACTAAAGGTCTGTTTTGGCAGGCCAAGCGGCGGGAAGCGCCCCCCTTTAGTACCGGGTGGTGACACCAACCGGTACTAAAGACCCCCCCCCTTTGGTACCGGTTGGAGCCACGACCCGGTACTAAAGGGGGTGCGCTGCCAGGCGAGGGGCGCAGAAGTTTAGTCCCACCTCCGGCGCCGGCACTGCATTGAGCTCCTCTCAAAAGCAGGCCTTCTGGGCCTACCTCTCCTACTCTGCCTGTGGGCCTACTGGGCTTGCGGGCCTGCATCCTGGCCCAACTACTTGTTGGTTTCTAGTCGTATGCAGGCCGCTCTGGCCCAGTAGGTGGGCTTTTTTATTTTTTTATTTTTTTTGCTTTATTTATTTTTGGTTTATTTATTTTTGAGTTGTTTTTTTCTGTATTTAGAGTTTCTTTGTGAATATTTTTGCTTTAGGTACAAAAAATTACAAACTTTCTGTTAGTGCCGGTAGTTTTCAAATTTGAATAGTTTAAATTTTGAATTATTTGAAATTTGTGTGAATCACTAGTTTGTGAATAACTTAACTTTGAAAATAGATTTTTCAGTGATTCTTTTTTCTTATGTTTAATATTAGTGTGTTTTATCATTATATTCAATTTGGTAATGCTTAGGTTATTTAAAAAATGAAATGCCTTTGTAACATATGAGTTTTCGTCCGAAACCCTGATACTTCGAAAGAGATTGTCCATTTTGTACATGAAGTGCATCCAGTTTTTGCGGTAACCCTCTCTACTTTTTTGCACATGCTATGTGGGTGAAATTATGATACCATGCCAACTTTCAACCTTTTCTGAGTTCATTTGAAATGCTTTTCAATTTCTGGGTCATTTAGCTGAAAAAATCAGTAAATGCATGAAAGAATTTGTTTGCACATAAAATTTCTCCGCGTTTCAAATGCCAAAACACATAACTACCCTAACTATTACAGAGATTCCCTCCTGGGTGTGAAACACAGAAGAAAGTGATGATAGTGAAGGCGATCACATCCCAGATCTTTGGGTGTGAAACTTTTCTTTGCGTGTGTCCCTTTGCGCCGTAGCCATGGAAAATCTTCATCATTTAACTGGATGCTCGGGTCAATATTCACTGTGAATGGAGCAATTTCATCAAACTTTTCATAATCTTCTGACATGTCTGTCTTGTCATCCACTCCCACGATGTTTCTCTTCCCAGAAAGAACTATGTGGCGCTTTGGCTCATCGTATGATGCATTCGCTTCCTTATCTTTTCTTTTTCTCGGCTTGGTAGACATGTCCTTCACATAGAAAACATGTGCCACATCATTGGCTAGGACGAATGGTTCGTCTGCATACGCAAGATTGTTGAGATCCACTATTGTCATTCCGTACTGCGAGTCTTCCGTTACCCCGCCTCGTGTCATATTGACCCATTTGCACCAAAACAAAGGGACCTTCAAACCACGTCCATAGTCAAGTTCCCATATGTCCTTTATGTAACCATAATATGTTTCCTTTCCCGTCTTGGTTGTTGCATCAAAGCGGACACCACTGTTTTGGTTGGTGCTCTTCTTATCTTGGGCGATCGTGTAAAATGTATTACCATTTATCTCGTACCCTTTGAAAGTCATTATATTCGAAGATGGTAACTGGGACAACGAGTACAGGTCATCTTCAATAGAGGTGTCATGCATGGTACGTGTCTGCAACCAGCCGGTGAAACTCCTGGTTTGTTCACGTGTAATCCAGTCATCAGACCGCTCCGGGTGTTTGGAGCGTAGAAAATTCTTGTGTCCGTCCATATACGGAGCCACCAAGGCGGAATTCTGTAGAACTGTGTAGTGTGCTTCAGTGAGAGAATGTCCGTCCATACATATTAGTTGATTCCCTCCTAGCGTGCCTTTTCCCTCCAGTCTGCCCTTATGCCGCGATTCAGGAACACCAATCGGCTTAAGGTCAGGAATAAAGTCAATACAAAACTCAATGACCTCCTCATTGTGATGGCCCTTGGAGATGCTTCCTTCTAGCCTAGCACGGTTATGAACATATTTCTTTAAGACTCCCATGAACCTCTCAAAGGGGAACATATTGTGTAGAAATACAGGACCCAAAACGTTAATCTCTTCGCATAGGTGAACTAGGACGTGCGTCATGATGTTGAAGAAGGATGGTGGGAACACCAACTCGAAACTGACAAGACATTGCACCAAATCATTCTCTAACCTTGGTATGATTTCTGGATCGATTACCTTCTGAGAGATTGCATTGAGGAATGCACATAGCTTCACAATGGCTAATCGAACGTTATCCGGTAGAAGCCCCCTCAATGCAACCGGAAGCAGTTGCGTCATAATCACGTGGCAGTCATGAGACTTTAGGTTCTGGAACTTTTTCTCTGCCATGTTTATTATTCCCTTTATATTCGACGAGAAGCCAGACGGTACCTTAATACTGAGCAGGCATTCAAAGAAGATTTCCTTCTCTTCTTTGGTAAGAGCGTAGCTGGCATGACCCTGATGTATGCCGTCTTTTCCGTGCATACGTTGCTGGTCCTCCCGTGCCTCAGGTGTATCTTTTGTCTTCCCATACACGCCCAAGAAGCCAAGCAGGGTCACGCAAAGATTCTTCGTCACGTGCATCACGTCGATTGCGGAGCGGACCTCTAGGTCTTTCCAATAGGGCAGGTCCCAAAATATAGATTTCTTCTTCCACATGGGTGCGCGTCCGTCAGCGTCATTCGGAACAGGTTGTCCGCCAGGACCCTTTCCAAAGACTACCTTCAAATCCTTGACCATATCATGTACATCAGCACCAGTACGGTGGCGAGGCTTCGTCCGGTGATCCGCCTCACCTTTGAAATGCTTGCCTTTCTTTCTTACGGGATGCCTGCTCGGAAGAAATCGACGATGTCCCAGGTACACATTCTTCCTACAATTGTCCAAATATATACTGTCGGTATCATCCAAACAGTGCGTGCATGCGCGGTATCCCTTGTTTGTCTGTCCTGAAAGGTTACTGAGAGCAGGCCAATCATTGATGGTCACGAACAGCAACGCCTTTAGGTCAAATTCTTCCCCCATGTGCTCATCCCACGCACGTACACCTGTTCCATTCCACAGCTGTAAGAGTTCTTCAACTAATGGCCTTAGGTACACATCAATGTCGTTGCCGGGTTGCTTAGGGCCTTGGATGAGCACTGGCATCATAATGAACTTCCGCTTCATGCACAACCAAGGAGGAAGGTTATACAAACATAGATTCACATGCCAGGTGCTATGGTTGCTGCTCTGCTCCCCAAAAGGATTAATGCCATCTGCGCTTAGACCAAACCATACGTTCCTTGCGTCATCTGCAAACTCCTTCTCGTACTTTCTCTCGATTTTTCTCCACTGCGACCCGTCAGCGGGTACTCTCAACTTTCCGTCTTTCTTACGGTCTTCTCTGTGCCATCGCATCGCCTTGGCATGCTCTTTGTTTTGGAACAAACGTTTCAACCGTGGTATTATAGGAGCATACCACATCACCTTGGCAGGAATCTTCTTCCTGGGGCGCTCGCCCTCGACATCACCAGGGTCATCGCGGCTGATCTTATAGCGCAATGCACCGCATACCGGGCAAGCGTTCAAATCCTCGTACTCACCGCGGTAGAGGATGCAGTCATTAGGGCATGCATGTATCTTCTGCACCTCTAACCCTAGAGGGCAGACAGCCTTCTTTGCTTCGTACGTACTCTCGGGCAATTCGTTGTCCTTTGGAAGCATATTCTTTATCATTACCAGCAACTTTCCAAATCCCTTGTCAGATACACCATTCTCTGCCTTCCATTGCAGCAATTCCAGTGTGGTGCCCAACTTTTTCTTGTCAGCTTCGCAATTCGGGTACAACAATTTCTTGTGATCCTCTAACATGCGCTGCAACTTCTTCTTCTCCAATCACTTGCGCAGTTTCTCTTTGCATCGGCAATGGCCCGACCTAGATCATCAGCGGGCTCATCTGATGCCTCTTCTTCAGCTTCTTCCCGCATTGCCGGCTCAGCTTCTTCCCCCATTGTTGTATTATTGTATTCAGGGAACCCATGGCCAGGATAGCTGTCGTCGTCCTCTTCTTCTTCATTGTCTTCCATCATAACCCCTCTTTCTCCGTGCTTGGTCCAAACATTATAGTGGGGCATGAAACCGGACTTAAACAGGTGGACGTGAATGGTTCTTGACGTACAGTAATTGTGATTATTCTTACGGACAGCACATGGACAAGGCATAAAACCATCCGCCCGCTTTTTTGCCTCGGCCGCAAGCAGAAAAGTTTGCACGCCATTAATGAACTCGGGAGAGCATCGGTCATCGTACATCCATTGTCGGCTCATCTTCATTTCACAACACCGAAAAGACCAAATTAATACAAGTTCATACATAAAGTTCATACGACACTTAAATGCAACAAACAAATAACTCTCTAACTAAAGCATTTAAATGCAACAACAAATGCGATCAAGATCGCAACTAAGGTAACAATTGATCCAACAGCATAATGATACCAAGCCTCACTATCAATGGCATATTTTATAATCTTTCTAATCTTCAAGCGCATTTTCTCCATCTTGATCTTGTGATCATCGACGACATCGGCAACATGCAACTCCAATTCCATATTCTCCCCCTCAATTTTTTTCAAATACTCGTTTTCTCTTTCAACTAAATTTAACCTCTCGACAATAGGGTCGGTTGGAATTTCCGGTTCACAAACCTCCTAGATAAAAATATCTATGTCAACTTGATGGGCATAATTTGTCATAAACATGAAATGCAACAACTAGTTTTAAAAGAGAATATACCACATCCGAATCATAACAAGGACGAGGGCCGACGGGGACGGATATCAAAACCATGGCACTATGTATAACAAACAACGTACGGGTAAGATAACTATACGAGTAACTATATATCCAAATCACACAAACATCAATTTGGTAATGTAAAACATTCATGAACAAGAGACTCACCACAAGGTGGTGCCGGCGACGGGACGGTGCGGGCGATCGACGGTGGTTACGACGGAGATTTAGAAGGCACTAAGTAAACCACACCTACATATGCAAACTAAGTGTTATTTTTGACCTCAAATTGCATATAAATAAAATACTAGCACATATATTTCCTTCCAAATTACTAAACTCATAAATTAATCACTATACAAAGCATTGCAAGAGCTAATCTAGCAATGAGAGATGAAAGGACAAAGTTGCTAACCTTTGTGATCATTTAAATGGATGGGGGCCTTCAAATCTTGACAAATTTTGGGCAAAATGTGTGATGAGCTCGAGAGGAAGAGGGGAAGAACAGAGCGAGCTCGGGTGGACGAAGGGTTTATGTAGGACGACCTTTAGCACCGGTTCGTGCCACGAACCGGTACTAAAGGTGCTGGAGGGGCCCCGGACTGACAACATCCTGCCATCACTCACTTTAGTACCGGTCCATGGCACGAACCGGTGCTAAAGGTTCGCCACGAACCGGTACTAATGAGAGCGGCCGGCTAGCCGCTGGAACCGGCACTAATGCACACATTAGTGCCGGCTCAAAATCAAACCGGCATTAATATGCTTGACATTTGACCCTTTTTCTACTAATGACTAATCCATCGAGCGGAATAGTTTGACCCGATTACATGCATGGATCAATAGCAAGGAGAGGCAAAGTGCAGGTTCTTCATTGGATTGGATCGTCTGGTTGTGGCGACCAACGGCACAGATAAAAGATGGGGACATAGCCGAGGTTCTAGACCACACCGTTGTCTGATTGTTACTCACTCCGTCCGGAAAAAACTTATCCCAAACTTGTCGCTCAAATAGATGTAGCTAGATACATCCATTTGAGGGATAAGCTTTTTCGGACAGAGGAAGTATTAGCTCCGAACATCTTAAGATGATGAGTCGAGTTGTGATGAAACTCGAGAGCGCAAAATCACGCGTCGCCTGACTTCTAAACGGCAAATTATGACCAAAGCGCACAAGGAGGAAGAGACTGATCAACTGCCTAGGCTCGCACAAAGTACAATCACTCAAAGGACTAGGCCAGGAAAGCTAGCCTTGATGGCCGGGGAAACGAGAGAAACCACAGGTGAAAACGGCGCCACCGAGCCGTGGGTGTCGGTGCCCCGGCGAATACGCGCGCGTGGCTCTAGCTATTATGGCGACGTCGCTGCGATCTCGATCGTAGCTGCTGCCGCTGCGCCAGCACCGTCCAAATTAGTGGCAGTGGGAATGTGGGATTCGCTGCCTTCATGGTGCGGATGTAGATCCATGGATGGGGTACATGTACAGTGCTCGCTCATCAAGATTGTCATTTGCTCGTTGAGGACCGTGTGGTCTGCATGTGTTCTATCATCCAACGCGGTCATGTATCGGTCCGTAGGTCGGCCCAAATGCGTTTTTTTTTGCAAACTGATCTGGACCGCTGACACGTCTGCATCTGGCAACCACGGTCCACCCAAAATCCTCCGTCCTCGTCGGGGTGCTTTTTCGCCCGACGCCAGCTGGCCGCATTCGTGCCGTTGTGAGTGGCCACTCCGTATTGACACTGGCCCAGACTGGACGCGGCCTCTCACTAACGCCAACATTGAAGCGGCTCGCCGGCCGAGAGAGCGCCGCCCGCTGTATGCCTGGCTGAACAACAATACTTAGTTAACTGCATAAGTTCAGAACAAGATTCAGTGAACAATAAAAATTGCTAGAATTAGAGCAAACGCTTGTTTCCAGATCTGGAACCCTAGAATTCCACAAACAAAAATTGCTACTAGAGAGAGGGAGGCAGCTCACCGAGGGCTGGACCAGCACCATTTGACAGTAGATCAATGAATTTTCCTCCAAGAATAATTGAACAATCTTCCTCCTCGACGCAGTTGCCCCCTGCCACGCTGGCCAGCCAAGGTGACTGGATATGTTTAGCACACCTTGCTCCCCACCACTGCCTCGTTGATGGATCCGGAGACGCCGCCACCGCCGCCATGCCCGCGCGAGAGAGGAGAGAGATAGACGGCTAGGGATGGGAGAGAGCGATGGGAGTGAGGGCCGGCCCAATCACTTCGGACACGGCCGTTAGTGCCTTGTCGTCACCGCTGTCAGCCCGCGAGTGATCGGCCATGTCAAAACGCTCTCAGAAAACGAATCAGTGTTTTTTGCCACTGTCAATTCTTCGCTGCGGTGCAAAGTGTCACATTTTGTAAAGTGGTGATTTCCCGAGAGCTATGACGCTAATGTGGTGGTTCTGTGCATTTTACTCAGATTCACTGCGCCTCCATGGCCCTAAGGCCACAAAAGACGAGATAGATCGACGGCGGCGCTGACGGGAGGCAAATAAACCCTACTCACCCTCACGAGAAGCAGAGGCGGAGACTTCGATTCTGTTGTGTTCAGAAAAAGGTGGTGTGATACTGGCGGCAGAGTTTCTCAGCCCGAGCTCAAATGAGTTCGAGTGAACAGTAAAATTGAAAAATAATCAAAAACAATTCAAAAAAATCTGAAATATTTTGTGAAAAGATTGACAAATGTTTCTAGTGCTTGCAAAGATTTGTCATGGAGTACCTAAAGGCGTGGCAAAAAAATTGATGATCCGAAAATGCTAATTTCGAAAGCATTTCAGAGCACTGATTTTACTTTTTTGCCATGACTTTCATAAATGTGATTTCATAATGAAATTTTGCAAGTTCTTAGACCATTTGTCAAAGTTTGCCAACCAAAAAAATTTAGATTTTTTTGAACTTTTTTCAATGTTTTTCGATTTACTGTTCACCCCGAGTTCATTTGAGCTCGGGTGTAGAAGAGAACTTTCGTGCAATGCTTTCATGCTTTGCTTTCTAGCATTTCGACACCATCTATTCAGCTAGCACGTGTGTGCAAGGGAAGGGTGATTAATTTTGTTGATTCCATTCATGTCACGTTGCCACTTTGCTTAACCTCTCTTTGCCATCAACTTTTTTATGATGGAAAATAGAATCAGGAACCTAGTTTAATTTTTTGTTGGTAGCTTACCAAGCAATCAGGAACCTAGTTAACATATGCATGTGCACCTCGCTTCAAACAAGGTCATGTGTTGGTAATTTGTGACCGCGATAGATAGCCATACCAATTTTTCCATCACAAAAAACTCGAACTGGGTCATTTGATGGTACTTCTAATCGACATGGGCTATCCATTTCAGTGGAACAATGGACCAGATCAACCAATAGTAGAGGAGTAAAACACATCTCTTTAGTATTTAGACTCGAAACAAATCTTGCGACCCTGAAGGGTATTATGGGGAGCAAAAAACATGGAGTTGGTACTACGAATGAAGGACAGTTGAGAGTCCAGCGAATTGCCAGATAATTTTCCTAACTAGACACCAACTCCACTAGTTGCGTAGCCGAGAGATAGGCAACATTTGGTTTCGTCATGGTGATGACATGGTGCCCATCTTCTTTGCGCCCATTGTCCTCCGTCTGGCTGAGACCGTCCCGTCCCGCATGCGCGGCTGGCTTGGCTCCTAGACCTCCAATGGCGAGAGCATACCAATATTTGGATCCAACAACATGAGTTCATAAGTAGAAGGAAGCTGATCTATAAAGACAAAGATCATTGCTTCACATTCACACATTCAAAGGAGACAAGAAACCTCATCCACATGAATCATTGAATCATGCTTGAAACAACTGAATCAAACCGGTTAATGGTGCTTCAAGAATATACTGATTCAAGCTACAACCTTCTTTTAGCACCGCAACAAATAAAAATAAATTGTGTGATTTAAATTATGTGAAATATCGACCAAGTTGAGGAAGGCAAACCATTGGCCGCATATGTAGATGGAGGTGAAGTAGAAAGTGGGGGAGCGCGATTGCAGCCAACGAACACAAGGAAGGATCAAATAAAAGAGCTCCAAACACCGATGGAAAAATTACCCCGACTGAACCAAACATAAATACCTAAACCTCTCGACAAAATCAACCGTTATACCAAACTAATAGTACACACTGATTTAGTAATAAGATGTACAGTAAAATATTCTCTTTTTGGATGGTTTGCCAAATTTCTGGTATGGACGCACCCTATTGCATACTAGTTTAGTTTTCTTGCAAAATATTGGCCCGACCATGGACCGACAAATCCTTCATTAAAATTCCGGTTGGCCACATGTCCTAGTCATTTGACTCAAACTAGACTCACCTTGAAATATAAATGTGTACTTCAAAATTAACCTTCTGTGTATGTATAGGCGGTTGGCTAGAAAAAGGCTGATCTCTATGTATATGTGGAAATGGAAACATAAAGCAGTGGTCCTTGAAGTTTGAGTGGTCCATGCAAGGATTGCTAGATTCCACCGTCTATTCAGCGAGGTGTGCATACGAGTGATTAATTTTGTTTATTCCATTCATGTCACATTTCCATTTTTCTTAACCTCTCTTTGCCATCAACGTTTTGTTATGGAAAACAGAACTAGGAACCTGGTTAACATATGTGTGTGCTTATCGCTTCAATGAGGGTTACGTGTTCGTAGTTGTGACTTTAATAGACTACCATACAAAAAATTCGGTCACAAAAAAATTAGGATCCTTTTACGGTACATCTAATTTGCATGGGCAATCCATTTCAGTGGACGAACGAACCAGAATAACCAATACTAAAACACATTTTGCGTAGTATCTTCACTCTTAAAAAAATTCTGTTACCCTAAAGGGAGAAGAACGTGGAGTTGGGAGACTCAAGACTCAAGACTCAGCGAATTGCCAGATCAATTTTTGAACTAGATACCAGCTCCACTAGTTGTGTAGGCAAGGGATATGCCACGCTTGGTTTCGTCACGGTGATGATGTGGCGGCCATCTCTTTTGCACCCTTTGTCCTCTGTTTGTCTAAGACCCTGCCATCCCTTGTCGTCCCTTGCTTTGCCCCTAGTCCTCCAGCGTCGAGAGCATACCAATATTTGAATCTGGAAACATAAGTTCTTATGTAGAAGGAGGCTGATATACAAATACAAAGACCATCACTTCGCCTCCACACATTCAGAGGACGAGAAGCCTCATCTACATGATTGATTCGCTTGGATAGTTCATACATCAAGTATGAATGAATCATGCTTGAAAAGACTGAATCAAACCAGTCATGCTTTAATAATATAATGATTCAAGCTGCAACCTTCTGTTAACACCGCAACTAGCAGGAAGACACTGCATTATTTCAATTATGTGAAATATTTTCCAAGAGTTGCGAAAGGCAAATGAGTGGCCGCGTATGCAGATAGAGGCGAAGTAGAAAATTGGGGAGCATGATTGCGGCCTACGAGCACAAGGAAGGGTCAATAAAAAAAACATCAAACACCAATGGACAAATTACCCCTACTAAACCAAACAGGAAATACCTAAACTGCACTACAAAATCAACCGTTATATCAAACAGATACTACACACTTATTCAGTAGTAAGATGTACCGTAAAAAATCGTGTTTGGATGGTTTGCAAATTTCAAGTATGCTCGCGCCTTTTTAATACTAGTTTATTTTTCTTGCAAAATATTGGGCCTACCATGGACTGACAAAACGTACACCAAAATTCTGCCTGGCCAGGCATCCCAGTCATTTGACTCAAATCATACACACCCTAAAATCAAAATATATACTTCTTAATTTAGCCTTTTGTGTATGTACGACCAATATATAGGCGGTTGGCTAGAAAAAGCTTGATCTCTATGTATATGTGGAAGTGGTCCTTGAAGTTTGAGTCGCCTGCGTAAGGATTGCTAGATTCCATGATGCTCCTACAATGTGCTACATGATAGGACAAGGATTTTTCTTTCAATATTTAGTATATTCGCGAGGCAATCATGCACAAGGAAGAACTCTTTGAAGCTAAGGTTGCGTGCTCTACACAATCATGGCCGTTGATCATGTAATTCGATGACTAAGAGCAAGATGCGTGAAATTCATGGTTAGGGAATTTCCCTCTTGCTTTATAGCAAAACGAAGAGATGCTTTAGTTCCATTTAGCTAGGCAATAGACAAGCACACACCAACTAGTCTAGTGATCCTAACACACCCTCCATCATCCCGATACTAAAAGAGATCAACTCAATGTTGTACCTCCATTTGTTGGGATATGACCGAAGGTGACAACACTTGTTAGAGGATAAGAAAGTTAGACAGCACAAGGGTCATTACTTTGGTGGATAATATAATACTCCATCCGTCCTTTCAAAGAGTGTACTTACAACTTTGCTGGAGGGTCAAACTATCCCAAAGTTTGATCGAGTTTGTGCAATCAATGTTTGTGAAACCAAATAGGTATATATGATGAAAATATATTTATCATGAATCTAATGCTACTAACTTGATGGCATAAATGTTGGTGTACTACTGTATAAATATAGTCAAACATAAAATAGTTTGACTTTTTAATAAAGTTAAAAGTACACTCTTTTAAGAACGAAGGGAGTATGTCCCTGCAACAAGAACCTTTTGAGAAAGTTATGGCCGGGTAGGCTAAGATTGATGTATCCATTTTGCATAATGACATGCACGATTCATGACCAGGTATTCATTGCATGTAAAACTAGTGGCGCAAGAGTTGTACCTGTGCGGATATAGAGAAACTGATGTGATAATAATCCAACCAAAGGCTGACAAGACTCTGCTGTAACTCCTCTAGTTCGTTCGCTCGCATAGGAAATTGCAGTTAATCTCTTATGAGGAGACCAGGGTTGGTGTGAGTAGGGTTCACCAACAGTACTGTAGACCGGTTGCAAGGACAGTGTGCACGGGCGGATGACTAATACAGTACAGTTGCAGCGTCCAAGTCAGTCTATGATTATCGTCCAAATTAACAAAGTGCGCACGGGTGGAAGAACCGGGCACTAGCTCTAGATCGGTCTTCTAAATTTTGGCCAGTTTAATTAATTACTAGGATATAATCTGTTGAAAAAAACGAAAAGGGAGAAACCAACAAAGGAATGCGCACGTACGCCAGCAAGAGTTGTTAATTGCGGTGGTGGTGCCGCGATGATCACGAGCACACGACACGACCACTCAATAATGCATGCGACCTCCGGCCACACGTACGTGCACTCGAGAGAAGATGAGCGAGAATTGCGTACGTCCGAAAGTGCGAACGTTCGTTAACAAATCGGAGCTGTCCCCCGTCTACCTGATCACGGTTCATGTATATGATTTTTTTATAGAAAGCAAAGCTTTATAGATTAACGATGCTCGGGCATATCGCCCGACACGCAAGCAGCCACTTTGGGCAGTACACTAGTGTCCCACTTCACACACTCGTTTGGTGAACAAGTACAACCAATTTGGCTTAACTCATGCGCAGCAGAGTTCATGTTGCGTCTACACGCAGTAACACTCCATTTGGAGAACCACATTTTGAGTTGAAACTTCAAATCTTCAATGATTGCTGCATATGGCGAGGAATCTACACGCCGGACGTCCATCGCCTCTGCCAGAAGTTCAGAGTCTGTCTCAAAGGACACCCTGACCATGCCAAGCTCTGTTCCTGTTGATATCGCCGCCGCCAGCGCATTGACCTCTGCTCCAAAGGCATCATAAACCTGTTCTTGCCGTCCCGCCCTAGCGATGATGACGTGCCCTGTGCTGTCACGAGCCACCACTCCCCATCCGCTGAAAGAATTTCCCGGTGTGAAGGCGCCATCAAGATTAACCTTGATGGTCTCATTCGCAGGCGGCTGCCATCTCTGAGCGGGCTGTTTAGACTTCACCTGCAACAAAACCTGCTCGTACTCGAGAGCATCACATCGCGCTCGTCTTGCTACCTCTGCAGCTGGCACAGGGTGTTCTCCTTCTCTGACCTTATTCCGGTTGTTCCACCAATGCCACCAAAAGGTTATGATCAGCACCCTCTTTTTTCATCCAGCCCCCATAAAGAGTCAAGCATTGCATGCACACTCCTGATACCTTCAAGGCGGCTTCGTTCCAACTCCAAGCCCAGATGTCTCCATACTTCCTTTGCAGCTTTGCATTTTATGAACAAGTGCCCTCCATCCTCCTCCCCTCTCCCATGTAGAAAGCAGTGCGACGACTCAAGCTGCATGCCGCGCCTCATCAAGTTGGTGCACAAGGCGAGGGACTCGTGGCGTATACGCCAGATGAACATCTGCAATTTTGGTGGGCAGAGTATTTTCCATATTCGTTTCCAGCTCTGGTCCGGCCATCTTTCCAGTTGGCCCGCTTCCTCTGTGCTCGTACTTGGGGCCCCATTCCTTCCCTGCTTGTTCAACTCCATAAGCAACTTGTAGGCACTTTTGACCGAATGATTACCCGTTGAGTCAAAGTGCCATGCGATGAAATCCTCCTCCCCTTCTCTTAGTGGAATCTGCAGTATGTGGCGGGCGTCCTCCGCACAAAAGGTGTCTCCAACTAGGCCTTCGTCCCATCCGCCCGTGATCGGACTGATTAGTTCATGCACATAATTCAGCAGACTGGAGCCCTTGGGTGTTATCACCTGTCTCGACCAGGGCCTAGGGAGCCATGGGTCTTGCCAGATATTGATCCTCGTACCGTCTCCCACCCGCCAGATGTAGCCCTTCTTCACTACTTCCAGCCCCTCAAGAATACTGTGCCATGAGTATGAGATTCCATCGTGTTCGACAGCCTATAGAGCAGAGCAGTTAGGAAAGTAGCGAGCCTTCAGGATTCGGGCGCACAAACTCAAGGGGTTCTGCACAATTCTCCATCCTTGCCGCGACAGCATCACTAGATTAAAGGTGTGCATGTCCCGGAACCCTAACCCACCCATAGCTTTAGGCTGTGAGAGCTTCTCCCAGCTAATCCAATGCATAGTGTTTTGTTTATCTTACTGGCTCCACCAAAACTTTCCCAACAGCGTATTCAACTCCGCACAAAACGTTTTTGTTCCTTAGCTAGCAATCTCTCCTGCCATCCATATACACGCCCACACATGTTCCTTTTGATGTACTGGAACACTTTCTTCCTGGACCGGCCCACATGGACTGGTAATCCGAGATACTTATCATTCCAGTCCTCGCTTTGTATCCCCAACTCAGTTTTCACAAAGTGCCTTTCGTTATCGCATGTGTTGGGGCTGCAGATTTTTCAATATTGATGCACTGCCCGGAACAAGCCTCATATAGTTGTAGTATCTCATGCAAGGCCGCTGCTTCCTGCCGTTCGGCTTTGATCAGGAGCATGGAATCATCAGCGAACAACAGATGTGAAACAGACGGTGCCCCCGGGCAAACCTTTACTCCGTGCGTGATCCCTCTTTCCTCCGCATCCAACAATAGTGCCGACAACCCTTCTGCACAAATGACAAATAGGTAGGGGAGATTGGATCCCCTTGCCTGAGTCCACGTGATGGGTTGAACTGATGGGTCAACTCCCCATTGACTTTAATCTGGTATCGGACAGTGCGGACACACTTCATGACAAGGTCAATCCAGCCCCTATTGAAACCCAATTTGGTTAGCATGGCCTCCAAAAAGCCCCATTCCACTCTATCGTATGCTTTGCTCATATCCGCCTTAATTGCCGCAACTCCATTCTTTCCCTTCCTCTTATTCATCAGATAGTGAGAAATCTCATAGGCTGTGATAACGTTATCTGTAATGAGCCTCCCGGGCACAAACGCACTCTGGTTTTCCGAGATCACCTCGGGGAGAATCAGCTTGAGTATATTGGCAATCACCTTGGAGATCAATTTGTAGACAACATTGCACAAGCTTATGGGGCGTAGGTCCTTGATCCTTTTAGGGTTTTTAACCTTGGGTATAAGCACCACCATTGTGTCATTCCACCCCTCCGGGATTTCTCCTCCATTCAACACATTCAGTACTTCCTCCACAAAACGGTCTCCCATGAAATGCCAATGCCGCTTGAACACAATCGCCGGCACCCCATCTGGCCCCGGAGCCTTGAGATCATCTATGTGGTCAAGTGCCGCTTTTACCTCTTCTCTGGTATACTCCGCCTCCAGCACTGCATTCATGGCATTTGAGACGCGCGGCTTCACCTTATCAATTAGCTCATTAAGCCGGTGAGGGTTAGAAGAGGTGAAAAGGTCCTGAAAAAATGAACGCACATAGTTAGTTAAAGCCTCCCCTTCTTCTACCACCGTCCCGTCCTCCCTCCTAATCTCCTTTAATCTGTTAGAGCGCTTTCTCCCAGATGCCACAGATTGCAAATACTTGATGTTTTTGTTTCCTCCTCGCAGCCACCACATATGTGCCCTCTGTTTTAGTTGTGTATACTTCTTTTCTTTCAGCTCCTCTAACTCGCACCTCAGCCTAGCCTCTTCCCTGGTTTTTTTGCTTCAGAGACTGGGTCCTTCATGCACCTCTCCAGGGCCCCGCGTGCTTTCTTAATCCTTCCATCTAGATCCCCCACTACTTCTCTACTCCAAATACTCATATCTCTAGCGACATTTTGTAAGGACTGACCAACACTTCTCCCTTCGCTTCTATTATTCTTCTCCCATGCTTCTCTCACAATATCTTCGCACCCTTCCTCCTGTAGCCACCTAGCTTCGAATCGGAAGCTTCTGTCTCCCCTCTTCCATCCTTTATCTATGCCCTCTAGATGAACCACCACCAGTCTATGGTCTGAATGCCGCGGCTCCCCATTCACTACCACATGGTTCGGAAAAGCATCACACCATTCCTTGTTGGCTGTGGCCCGATCCAATCTTTCACATATATAGTTCCACAGTTCTTTGCTGTGATTCCGCCATGTGTACTTGTCACCTTCAAATCCTATATCCCCAAGTTCACACACATCTAATGCCTGCCGAAAGGCATCAAGATAATGTTGTGGGCGATCTGCACCTCCCAGCTTCTCATCACTCGACAGAACTTCGTTGAAATCACCAAGGCATAGCCACGGTCGCCCATTCTGATGCTGCTGTTTCAAAATCCTTAGCATCTTCCACGTCTTCTTTTTCCTCTCCATAGCCGATTCACCATACACCCCTATGAGACGCCAAACCACTCCGTCCTCTCTAGTGATATCTACATCGACGTGTCTCCGTCCATATGACCGCAACGAAACGTCCAATCCTCTTCGCCAGAACAAAGCTATTCCCCTTCCACTGCTCTCATCCTTCCACGCTAACATGTTGGCGAGCCCCAACGACCACTGAAACCTCCCCAAATGCTTCTCCTTCATCCTTGTCTCACATAAGAAAAGAACATCGGGATCCTCCACTCTTCCCAGTTCGAGAAGAGACCGAACTGCCGGGCCATTCCCGAGGCCCCGGCAGTTCCAACTGATGATTTTCATTGTTCCCAGCGGGGCTGCTCCGACAGTCCGACCGATATGTTTGAAGAAGCAGCTTGCGCACCTACTTCTGCATCATCTCCCACCCGTTTCTCCTGTACTATCATCTGACCATCACCTCCCTCCCCACGACCCTTTTTTGCACTATATCCTTCTTCCACATCCATCTCTTCCCCTCCTCTCTTTCCCAGCTTCACCTCCAGACTCTCTTGCTTGCCCTGCCTCTCTGGGCGGTTCTTCCATTTGAACTTATTGCCACTCTTCCCCTTCACCAAGTTATTGTCCACTTCTCCTCCTCCATCTGCCCGTACTACACCTTCTCCCTCCTGTTTTCCTTTTATCACCTCTTCCTCATTCGCAGACACTGCCACAGTAACCTTCTCTCCCCCATCGGTTCCCACAGGTACTTGATCCACATCCATTTTGTTCTGCTCCGGGTCTTGTTGTATAGCCACTGGTTCAGTGAATTGTATGCTTTTTGTTGCTTTACTGCCTGCTATGTCTCCCCCCGGGCTTGAATCTTAAGGGGGCTTGTTACTTCCTTCTCTTCTCGGTTCTTGTCCTTACCACTGCTTTTTGACGCCGAATCATCCTTCCTCCATGATGCTCCATTACTATCTAATCCCCTCGACCCCCTACCCCAGCCATAGATTCTTCTTCTTTCTTGGCTATTTTCACTACCGCTCAGACTCCTGCTACCAAAGCCTTTCCCATGAGCGACGCCGTCCATCCTTCTGTGGTTCGTCTCCTCCGCCCTCAGCCATGGCCCATATTGCGGCGCCTCTCCCCTTGGAGGTTTCATCCTGCACTCTTTCTCTCCGTGCCCGATAACGGCACAGCTGTAACAAAAATCGGGCATATATTCATATTCAAAGCGGCACCATAGCAGCCCCTTCTTCTTCTTCTTCTGGCAGTCCTCCCTTTCTCCACCCTCAGCCTCTTCCACCATTTTCCCCTCCTCCTTTTTATCCCGATCTAACACAAAGCCCCTCGTCAAGGGTTCTCTGATGTTCAGTTTGACCTTCACCCTTAGGTATTTCCCAATGGCCTTCCCATCAGGTCCGACATCCACATCTATTAGTTCATGAAAGTCAGCGCCGATTCTTTCTCCCGTAGATCTATTCATTTGGCCCAGTGGTAGACCTAGGACACGGATCCACATCGGGATTAGCTTAAACTCGTACTCATCCACCGTTTTGTCCAGATCAAACTCCTCCATTACCAACAATTCCTTGTCAAACCACCATGGCCCCTCCTCCAAAGCTCGCCGCCAAACAGATGCCTGCCGGAACGTGAACAAGAAAATGTTTGTCTCCAACTCCTTGCACTCCAGACCTTTGATCGGGCACCAGATCTTCCCCAGCGTTTGACCTATTACTCCTGCATGCACCGGTTTCTCTGAGAATAGCTTCCCCACCGCCTGCGGACCCTCCTCTGCCCATCCACCATTCTTCTCCTTCTCTGCTTCCCCGATCTTGAGTACCCTCCTCTCCGCCGCCGACAGCTTCAAACCCCGCATCAGCCCCTCCACATCCTCCATCACTCCTAACCCCCTCCGATCTCCGAATAGGACCAGAACCCTAGGGTATGACCTTGGTGTACGACCACGATCCCTAGCTCGCGGAAGGCTTATGGTGGATTGGGATGGTTCGGTTGTTGTGGTGTTCCTCCAATCCCCACAGAGAACGAGGGACGGTGCAAGATCGGCAGGAGACGTCGACCACGGGCAGGAACCCTAGCGCGACCGTGATCGCCCTGAGATCGCCTCTCCGTAACTTACGCTAACCGCCACCGCTAAGGGGCGGACAATTGGGGGAGAGGTGTCGGGGTAAGGCGGAAAGGTTAGTTTAAAGCGGAATAGTTTGACCATGATAAAAAGTGTGGAGCAATCGCAACCATGGTCGATAAAAGTATGGAGCGTAGCAAAGGAGACGCAAAGTGCAGGTGCGTTGGAAGCAGCTTGGAATATATCATCTGGTAGAGGTGTCGGGGGAAGGAAGGCAGGGACGCGGCGGAACAGGGAAAAGAGGGGACAAAGAGCCGATGGGGTAGACCACAACAGAGCATCTACAGCCGGACATAGCAAATATGACCCCTTAAATGCCCGCGGACGCGCCCGGACAGTGATCAGACGTGTCCGATTTGAGCCCCTATTTATCCGTCCGCGCAGCCATACTCCTCATTTTCTGTGTCATATGCCCGATAACTTGCACGTGATTGGTGGAGATGAAGAGAGAGAAATAAAAGAATGAATAAGAACGAGAAAAGGTGGTCCGGGATGGGACCGTGTCCTACGTGACGGAATGTCCGGGCGTCCCCGGGGACGTCCGCGAGCCCTCATATCCTTTCCATATTTGAGATGGATATAAGGATTCGCGGACAGCCCAGACGTGTAGGGATGATATGAGGGGTCCGGTTGGATCACGTATTTTCTTCTCTCTTGTCCGATCACTGACCGGACGTGTCCGCGGGCGTACAAAGGATGATTTGAGGAGTCCGGCTGTACATGGTCTTAGCTCTTCCACGAAATATCTTAGGACAGCTCGTCGAGTGGCTGCAGACAGACGGTACTCCCGGTCGCATCTACATTTGTTCTCTGGGTGTACGCCGATGCCTGGGTGGATGAAACTCGAGGGATACCAATTTTTTTTAAAAAAAAAATCACAGCACTTTTAGAAATCCTAGTTCATTTGATGGAGCCAAGTAGGGTCAGAGCCTCAGAGGACAATCAATCAAGCATCGGTCGGCCTGTCAAGGACGAATCAAAGGCGAAAGCGAGCGTGGACGAAGAGACTGACTGATCAACCGCCTAGACGCTCGCGAGCAAAAATCAGTCAATGGAGGAGAAGGCCATATAAGGCTAAGCTGAGTTCCAGTAAGCCATCGCTTCACGGGAATCAATCTTCTCGACCAGAAACGACAGGCGAAAACGGCGACACCGAGCCCCGGCTCGGCCGTGCGGATGGACACGCGCGCGTGGCCCCAGCCATGGCGACGTTGCTACTGCCGCTGTGCCAGTGGCGCTGGGATTCACCGCCTTCATGGCGCCGATGTAGATCGATGGCGTGCGTGCGTGCGTTCGTTCATGTACAGTGCTGGCTCATCAAGAGTTCCCTTCCAAAGCCGTACGGTAAGCCTTCCAAAGCTATGAGCAGGGCACAAAAAGAGAGTGTACAGTGCTTGCTTGTCAACGGCGTGCGCATAAAAACGGCAATGTGCCGACAGACATACCAGATACCGCCGTCTCCTACCCACAACACTCGACTCAAATATACATATGCATTGACCCTGGACGCTCGACTCAAAAATACATATGCATCCACGGAAACGCTAAGGACGTGTTTGGTTCACATCTCTGTTTTAGCGCATTTTGCATACTTGTCTCAGTTGGGCCTGGTTGAGCAAATGCAGGCCAAAAACCAGCATCTGATGTAGTTCAGATTCGCTATCCTCTCTTGATCCCGGATCAACATCGGACCTTACGGATGCGAGGTCTCTCATTCCAACGAACAACTCTCTTATGGACCAACAGGATCCAGGCCTGTACCACAGCTATCAGCGCTGCCTGAACCAGAAGCTTCGCCTATTCATCCACAACCTAAGCGACATCCATGATGCGGTCAGCGATGGCGCTACCGACCCTAAACACTCCTATCGAACGACCTAACACATAACAGAAGAGGTGGAGGGGGGTAGCTTACCAGCTTCGAGGTCGTTGGAGACATGGCGGAGACGAGGAGGGCTGGACGGAGACGAAGAAGAAAGGGAGAAGCAGTTGCTGCCGCCGGGGAGTGCGCTTGCCGCCTCTTGCCGTTGCAGGGGAGTGTGGCAACCGCAGATCTCAGTCGCCGCCGCCGTCCCAGCCGCAGATCAGAGTTGCCGCCGCCGCCACCGGTACCAACAACAGAGGGTTTGTCCTACGGCTAGAGGCAAGTGAGGAAATTGGGTGGTGAGGGTATATTTGGCGCCACCACGCCTCGGCTGATTTTCCCCTCCCGCCATCTCCGCCCGCATCCTCCTGCACCGCGCCATATGCCGCGTCTTCGTTTTCTGCCCCACTCAGTCTGGCTCGTTGGAAACGACCGATTCGAGCTTTCCCTGCAAGCCAGGCTAAGGGGTGCTTTAAGGTCCGTGCAGATGCGAGCCAAGCCGGCCTGCAGGCAACCAAACGGCCCAAATTCATCCTGCTCGGCCCTGATTAGGCTGTATGCAGCCTACCAAACGCACCGTAAGCGACTATACGAACGCACACCTGATTGGGCTGTATGCAGCCTACCAAACGCACCGTAAGCAACTATACGAACGCACATACGTCAGTAGAGAAAGTAACCCGTGGAAACCCAGAAACCAAATTTTGTTGCTGGAAAAGGCTCAGGAACTCTGCGGAAGTGCGTCGCGTCGACCCGGAAGCTCTTTTTTTCTTTTCCACAACGGGTGTAAATAAAACCAGACTGAAAAAGAACGGAGACATGCAAACATACAGACACTGGAGTTGTGCGTTTTGCACGTGTGGTCGCAAGGTAGAGAGGCCCTGTCGGCTGACGCACTTCCGGGCGTGAACGGACAGGGCAAATACCTACTCCTACTTGGGCCATAAGTAGGCGAAAGGGACAGCCCATCTCCCCAGACCGCCTGCCTCTTCACTCTCTCAGGCGTACGCTCACCGGAGACGATCGCTCAACCTGTGGCGTCTCAGTACAGAGGCCAGCAGGACAGCTCCCCGCTCTCCAGTTCCGGCGTGGTCCAGATCGACTCTGCACGAACACTGAAAGGACGGTCAATCAGATCGTCAGAAATGAGTACATCCGCTGCGATAGGAGCGAGATCACAAACGCTGCACAGTATGCCTAGATGGAGTGAAACAGGGTAAATCTGGAGGCTACCTACCTTGGAGTAAGATGGCGGCAAGTCTTGATGAATTCATGTTCATGGTGTCCACATGAGCCACCGTTCCGTCAAGTGCTTTGCCGCGTGCGCCATGAAGCAGACACCAACGCAGTGGGCTTTTGGGAACCGCGTCACCACTGAAAAAACAGCAGGGATGCTCAGGTTTCACAGCATTGTGATCGGTTAGAAAAGAAAGTTGGTTCGGGTCCTTTTCAGTTTTATACAGTAGGCATGGGAAGAAATCTCAACTACAAACAATGAAAGGAAATTAACCAGTTTCAGTTTCAGCACAATCCGTCGTCTCTCGACACATTCAGTATTGAAAGCTAGGGCAAACCAACAGATGTAGAACACCTGCGTGCCCATATACCGAGGAATGTATTGACAGGCGCTCTGCATTGAAGGTGACGCTTTGGGAAATTCTAGAAGTTGGGCATGATCAAGCCGAGGCCTAGATCTACCAATCAATTCTGTAGGATACAATGAGAATGTGACACAACTCAATCATGTGCTGCAGAGCCTGGGGCATCTGTCTGGTCCAGTCGCAGGAGATGGTCACCACATAGATGCTTCTTTCACACAACCATCTTATAAATGTTCAAATACTGCCACGGCTACTTATTACCAGTCGATGCCATACAGGGCCATGGCATAACTATATGTTTATTTATAAGTTGATTTGTGCTCAACAACCATGAATCTTGTATTCTTATTGATGTGGAAGAAACCTAACAGCTAGAAATTATGAGGACTAAGAAAATACACATAGAAGGGTAAAAAAACTCATGACAGAAATAAGCAGTGCTTACCTCTCAGGGCTACAACATTTGATGAGAGAACAAATGCTTCGACAATGAATATAGCAGATGATGGAAACTCCCAAACCTGCAAATTCGGTAATCAGCTAGAAAGAAAATATTTGATAAATACATTCACAGGAAATTGTCGACATAAGATTCTTCTATACCATCATTGTCAGAAGAAATAACTTGAAATAGCTTGAAATGATGATGGCTAACAGAATCTGTCGATACCTGAGTAATGGAGAATGCAACAGTGAGCCAAGTATAACACACAGATGTAGAACTATGACATGATTTAACCCTCTTTTTATCATAGGAAAACTGTAGGGGAGGCCCCGACAGTAAACTCGTATATTATCTCATCCTCTTCGAAGATAGAAATATACTACTACAGAATTCCTACTGGATAACTACCTCTGTACCAAAATATCATTTTTGCAGTTCAAAGAACTGCAAAAACGTCTTATATTTTAGTACCGAGGGAGTACATTGACAACACTTCACACAGAATGAGATAACAACAGGTGTACTTACTAGGAACGATAATTTCATTATGAGAACTGAAAAATACTACTTCAGAGGTATTCAGATATTTTCTTTTAAAAAGGATACAAGCATGCAACGATACCTTGTAATGTCAAAAGAAAATTTGAGGATATATCGTACTCCCAGGAGTAACATGGCCGTAAATATGATGTTCCCTAACAATGCATCACCCAGAACCTGAAGAAAGGCAGGCCACCCAATACACTGCTTAGGTGACGAGAAGTGGAAACATTTGTTATCTGAATGCAGTCAACTTTAATCACCTCGCTGCAATTGCAAATTGTGGACAATGTGCTCCTGGACGAATCCCCATCAGCTTTGTTGTTTTTTGAAACTGATATTCTGACTACATAGTTATGGGCAGCTTAGGTTGAATGTTGGAAACTACCAGAATTAAAATAAAAAAATTATAAATGAAAATGGATACAAGCATCAAGAACGATATGCATCAGAATGAACTGGCACAGTATTCCCTGCAAAACAAAACCGCAACCAGGCACATAAGAGAAAAGGAATATTTGGACTTAGCCACTAAATAATTGTTGAAGGCAAAAAGCAACATATTATGACTTATGAGTAAGGAAAAAGTATACAAAGTCAGAAAATATTACAACATGAGTGCCAAAATGCAGTCTGAACTTAAACGAATTATGAATAGATAGCTATATTTTCCATGTCATCAGCTTATATATGCTCTTGTTGGATGGACTGCCAAGGCATAAAAGACTGAAGGTGTCATATGATACAGGCACAATATGAACAAGAAAAATGGAAGGCAGATCTAGGACAGATGAAACTTCAAATTCTGAAGCATTGGGACTCATAGGAAGTAGTGGGTAAATCGTGAAACTAGGAAAGTATTGATGATGCTAAATTGTAATTGTTATCGCCCTTTATTGCTTGAGTAAAACGAGTAAAGTAGATATGGCAAATGAAGTACTTGTGATGTTAATGCAAAGGAGGAGCAGATCCAGGACAGATGAAACTTCAAGTTCTCAAGCATCAGGACTCATAGCAAGTATTGATGATGCTAAATTGCTAATTGTTATCAGCCTTTGTTGCTTGAATAAAAGTAGATATGGTAAATGAAGTACTTGTGTTATTAATGCAAAAGAGGAGCATCCACAGCAATTCAGCTTCCATATTTAGATAGAGTACACACTGAGTAAATTGTATATTTTAACTCCAATGATCATGGTAGCAACAAAAAGCATCACATCTATAAATTAACTGCTCTGCATGCTTAGAGCGTTATTATTAAAAGCTCAGCAAAAAAAAAGTGGCGAAGAACGTTTTACAAGCTGAGTCGGCGTTAGGGAGTTTGAAAAGGTGGAACAGCATTTGCGTGAGGTTGCATGGTATCTTATGGTTCCAACCTTGTCAAGAGATGAACCAATGTGCAGCTTATTGAACAGTAGATGCCGGTAAGCCCTGGTCTTGTGTAGAATCAGATCGATCAAGATAATCTACAGTGGTGAAAGAAGAGTAAGCGTTAAGGCCACACAGCGCATCAGGCATGCAATAAATAGGTGCCCCGGACACAGACAAACGGTCGAATAAGGTGCAAGCGGCGCACCCGCATAAGCCCGCCAAATCGACCAGCCAGCATAAAGTGAACTAACTCCATGTCTCCATCACACTAAAGTTGCAACCGATTTGGCCGATTTAGGACTACAAAGCAGGCGTAAGCGGCGCGCCACTTGCACCCCTACGGTCAAATCACACATATGGCAACAGTTTAAACCCATGCATCATTGATCATCATACCATACCATACCATGAATTCACACTCGATGTAGGGATCGGCGACAGCCTTGCAGACATCCTACACACGAACAGCATCCAGGGTTAAAACGAGCTTGCTCGGATAAGCCAAATGGTGACGCAGACGATGCGGCGGGAGTGGGCTGGGCTCTTACGCATTTCATCAAACGGATGTTGCCCGGGGAGTACTGCACGAAGAGCGTCCTCACGCGCCGGCCGCAGCCGACGCAGCGCGGCGCCTCCCCTTCCGCCCCGTCGTCCCCCATCGCGCCGAACCCGTCCGCGCGAGCTCTGGAGACATCCAATCACAATTACAGCGAGAGCCGGGGACGACGGGAGTGGAGGCGGATCTAGGACGAGGATAAAGTCGCCGGGGGTAAAACAGCGTGGCGTACCTGCAGCGCGCAGTGGGGGCAGGAGCCGCAGCTCGTAGGCGGCGGCGGCGGCGGCGGCGAGCAGGGCGGCGCTCGGAGGGGGAGAGGCGTGGCCGGCGGCGTCAGTGAGAAGCAGAGTGTGCTGCCGTCGTCCAACTGCGGAATGCAATCGATGAGCGGCCGGTGGCGATGCCAAGCGGCCTGGTGGGCTGGCCAGCAACAGAGCCCGATTTGCTTCTCAAGATGGGCCTACGGGCCTGGATCTAGGGCTGGGCTGGGCCGGCCGGCCGACGGGACGGGTCCTACCTGGCACGCGGAGAAGATACTAGTCTCGGGTCGTTGGGTTTCGGTTCTGGTATCTCCGACCTGCTCCGCCTCCGCCTCCGCCTCCGGCATCGGCACGGTGTCCTAAGGCGACGAGATCGCCGCGAGATCCAGAGCCACCGCCGCATCTGCTAGCGCCTCACTCCCTTCCGGCCCCCCTTCCCGGTGAGCAACTCATCTCGCCCGCCCGTACCTTCCGTCCGATCTGGGGGAGGGTTGCCGTCACGGCCGGCTCGAATCCGACGGAGCTCGCCTCTTCCCCTCGCGCTTCGCGGCGGAGTCGCCGGGGCCTCTCCGCCGGACGCTTCGTAGGGGAGAATTTCGTGCTGGTCTGTTGCATACTTGAAGAATCGCCTTCTTCTTAGGACTAGGAGCGCTTGTTAATGGAGAATTCCCGTCAAATCTAGAGTCTTCCGCTAGATTTTGTGCTGCCGCTTGCTGTGGCGTCTGACTGAGGTTGGTATTCCTTTGTGCCGCAGCTGCAAAGATGGGGAGGATACCGTCTCTGAAGAACTTCAATGCGTTCCCGCACGCCGAAGATCACCTGCTGAAGAAGACTTACTCGGGTGCTATAGGTACATAGACTATGCTGCTTCGTGAACTGTTGTTCTCTGCTAATGGATGCTTGTGTTTTTGGAGATTTATGTTTAATTCGTGTCATCGTTGGTATGTTTGCAGTGACGATTCTTGGGCTGATTGTTATGGTTACACTTTTCGCGCATGAGCTCACGTTTTACCTTACAACCTATACGATGCATCAGGTAAGTTTCGTTCTTGTTGACCTTTTCTTGTAGTATTACTAGCATATGCAGCATGTCTATGCTGTTCTGTTCATTCTTCCCCAACGTTATGGTTATAGTTTGTGTTGGGAATATGCCTGTAAATGATAGAAATTTCTGCTGTTTAAGTTTATTAACTTCGACATAGAAACCAATCTGGCCAAGGAATTTGCATGATGGCAAAAGGATGCCTATGAATCGAACCAATCAACTACAGTTATATAAAATATTTTGCCCTTTTGGTAATCTGTTAGCTGTAAATATTTGCTAGTTGTTATTTTCATATCATGGAAAACTCATTTGAACTTGATAGCTTTATTTGCCTTGTTTTGGCTGCCAGCATTAAGATCATGGACCTGTCTCAAGTTTTTCTTTTCAACGTCTGCAGATGTCTGTAGATCTGAAACGAGGAGAAACTCTACCAATTCATATAAATGTATCATTTCCATCTTTACCATGTGAAGGTCAGTTATTGATTAAATATATCCAGTATCAGTTTTTGCACAAGGTTCCATTTGGACATCCCTTTGCTTAAGGTTCATGCTTTTTGATATTTATTTCACCATCTTCTGTTGTCATGCAGTCTTGAGTGTGGATGCAATCGACATGTCCGGCAAACATGAGGTTGACTTGCATACAAATATCTGGAAGGTACCATCTGATATCAAAAGTTTGTTAATTTCAGTGTATGCAATTCAATATGGTATCGGATGCATATGCATGTATGCTCTACTATGACACTAGCTGCAGTAATAATTAATAATTATCTCTATTGCTTGTGATTGAGAAACATTATGTAAATGCACATTCCTGGTTTCCTACCATCCGTGAAGCAGGCCCATACGCTAGCTTATTTTGGCCAGTTGTTTTCCTAGGTTAGTGTAGGTTGCAGGGAACATGCACTTTAAGCTGTGGTTCATGTCTTCATACTTCCAAATATATTTTGTCAGTAAAGTTGCATTGTAGTTTCTTTAAATGGTGCATTTTTTAACTATTCAGTATATGTCTGTCATGTCTAATTATACTTTGCATCCTCCTTTTCTGTTGTATGCAGCTTCGTTTGGATAAGTATGGCCACATCATTGGTACTGAGTACTTGTCTGATCTAGTTGAAAAGGAGCATGGAACTCATGATCAGGGTATATTCTGTTTCCTCTATAAAAGGAAAACCAAACGTAGCACTAGTACTAAGTTGTCATACAAAAGAGTCTCCTTTTCAATCCATATTATGCATCCTTTTTCCTCACTATATAGAAACCGTGGCTGCATACTAATCGTTATTTTCTGTTATAGTTATTATCCTTTGGAAGTACTACCTCTGTAAAGAAATATAAGACTTTTTAGGTCACTAAAGTATATAATTGAAATGGAAGAATGGATTATCGCTCACCAGTCTTGTTTATGATGAAAAAATGTCAATATAACAACATTGATTAATTTGATGGACGAACATGTTGTGTAGTTAGAAATTTTATTTGTTGCCAAGACATGCTTTAACTAGAAGCCTAGAATATTCGATGCGTGCTGGAATAAACCCACACATGGGAATATTAGTATCTCTGTATAGTTCTGGGCTTTGCCGCTATACTGTACACATGACCATGTACTGGAAAGATCAAAGATGTACCAACGAATAGAGAAATGATTGCTGCAATGATCTTTCTCTCAGGTTAGCATTGGTAGAACTAGGGCATCAGACATAGTTCCAGACAAGGCCAAAATGAGCAGTCAACTGAGTCCTGTATTTAGTAGTTGCAGCTTGTCGGCTTACTTCTTTGTTCATTCATAAAATCACAAAGCTAATTGCTTTCATAGATTATGGAATAAGTACTTCCTGGGTTTTATTTCGTTCTCAATGTGGTATCTGTTGTTCTTTTTTCCTTCTGGAAAATTGGCTTGTTGTAAGATTATATTGGTGTTTAGTTCTTCTGCATGTAATATGCTGATGCATTAAAGTTTAAATCAGACCATGGCCATGAGCATGATGTAGAAAAGAAGCCCGAGCACACCTTCAACGAAGATGCAGATAAAATGATTAAGAGTGTCAAACTTGCAATGGAAAATGGCGAAGGATGCCGAGTAAGTTTTTTCTCCAGCAGTATTAGTCATTTTACTAATGATATTAGTGCTGTGGTCATCAAGTATATTCTGGTGTTTTTAATGAGTTTATGGCTTCAAACTTCACAGGTGTATGGTGCTTTGGACGTGCAGAGGGTTGCTGGCAACTTCCATATATCGGTGCATGGTTTAAATATTTTTGTTGCAAATCAGGTTATTCATCTAAAACTGCAGATACTTTAGTGCTGTTCTTCAAACTGTATAATTTTCTGTTGTGAAGTATTTAAGCTTTTAGGAAACTAGCTAATTCGTAATGTATGAAACTGAGACAATTACTTACATTTTCTTCATAAGGTATCATTTAAAGTTTTTAGTTGAGCATATATCCGAGCTGTGGCTAGGTATAGTCGTATAGGGAATTAGGCATCTAAATCCCTACAGAAATCACTGAAACAGGGCGTTCTCAATCTCATGGTAATTTTGCCAGCTTGGTTCAGTATTTGTAAAATGGACGTCTTAAGGGGTCTTATTGTGTGCTATTTAAAAAGATGATAAGAGAGGAATGTAGGATGAATTGGCCGGAGAATAACCAAAACCGGTTTCAGGCACACCAGAATGGATGTGATTGGAATGACAAAGGAAATATTATTATATATCTGTAGCTAATTATCTGCCTATGGTGGCATGGCATCATATGGTATTTCCCATGGGCCTTTCATTGGCATATTCTGATGATAAGTTGGAATGGATCGATTTTCTTTGAGGTCTGTTTACATTTCTTTATGTAAGTGATTTCTTCTAATGAAACAAATCATTGTTGTTCATTTTGATCTTTAAAATGTTCACACGCGGTCTTTGTTTTCTTCTCTTAAGTCTTGGTGCTGAGAGGGCTCTCCCTGTGCTTTCTGTATATATTCTTGAAACTTTTCATTGCACCGTCCTTCAGTTTCCAGCTGATCATTTCCTATAGATGATTTTTATTCATCTGGTGCATGCAGATTTTTGATGGGTCAAGCCATGTCAATGTTAGCCATGTTATCCATCGACTGTCCTTTGGTCCAGAATACCCTGGAATTCATAATCCACTTGATGATACTTCAAGGATACTGCATGACACAAGTGGGACATTCAAATACTATATCAAGGTTAGTAGCCATTCATTCAGTAGTTTCCCCATTGTTGTTAATAATGTTCAGACAGCCGCTTGTAGTTGCAACATTTAGGGGAAATAATAAATAAGGCCCCTGCCGAAGAGAATATCCATGAAATAAAATTGTACAAATATCCTTTATACGCGAAGTCATAAGCATTCGTGACAACCTATATGAAGTTGGTTGACTGGATCTGATTTGTACACCAGATCAACGAAACATCATCTGCACCCCAGATGGAAATCTAACACTTGATATTCTCTGCAATCAGTTGCTTTTCGTGGGAGACAATGTTGCCATCTGTTATTCAAATTTGATTGATATGCAGGTTGTTCCAACCGAGTACAGATACCTCTCAAAGGGAGTGTTGCCAACAAATCAGTTTTCCGTAACAGAGTATTTTGTTCCCATTCGCCCAACTGATAGGTCCTGGCCAGGTAACCCCTCCCCATCTTGCTCTCGAAGTATGGAATGCTCATCTGGTTTTAGGTCTAATCTGTTTTCCTTTTGCAGCCGTTTACTTCCTGTATGATCTCTCACCAATCACAGTCACCATCAGAGAAGAAAGACGGAACTTCCTACATTTCATAACTCGCCTTTGTGCAGTTCTTGGGGGTACATTTGCAATGACAGGTTTGCATCCAGCACTACAAGATTTTGCTTTTTATCTTATGCTGGTGTTAGGATTGGCTTCAGTAATACTTCTGTCGTATGATTTTCCGAATTGCACACACGACGATCTGCATCTTACATGAACAAGCAGTAATTTATTTTCTACGGTTTAACGTTCTTCTAATTGACATCGACTTTTCTGCCTTCGTGGTACAGGAATGCTTGACCGGTGGATGTACAGGATCATCGAGTCTATCTCAAGCTCAAAACCTAGAAGTGGAATGCGGTAACCGGGCATCCCATGCCGAGCGAAGGAGGCTACTACGCCTGTGGCCAGTCAAGTCAGTCGTCGACGATGTTGTTGTCTCAACCAAGTGATCAAAGCACGGTCACCCCCCTGCGGGCTTTCATGTTTTGTCCAGTCCATGCATCTATAACTTAAAAGATATGGTTTTAGTCTTATGATTAATCATGTTAGATTGGTACTAGTGGCAAGTATACAGTTTTGTTATCAATGATGCAACTGGAGGGTACAACAATGTCGTGTGGCCGAGGAACATGCTATGTGATACTTTTAGTTTGTATACCATGGAAAAAAAGCATATCCTCAGTATGACAGTATGACAAATAGCATTAAGTCAACTTTGAAAGGGAATTAAAAGCGTAAACGTTCGAGCTGTATTGCTGTGTGACTGGATAATCTGTTAGCATTGGTCTCGTAATGTTTTTATTGCTTGGGTCACTCACATCCCCCTCTGTTACTTGGGGTGCGCTTGGTGGTTGGTCTAGGATAGGTTTTATTTTTCATTGTGTAAGAGCATCTACAATCGGACCTCTCAAACCCTCCTCATACGGCAAGGCGGGCCGCCCGGTCATGATTTGTTGACTTGGACGGGCCTCTCAAACGGCCCTCAAACACCCGGGTTGACCGACACCCTCATATCCAGCCCAAATATGGGGACACCTGGGCATGCCCGCCACGTTGGACCTGACAGCCTGAACTCACTCTAAATTGCAGCAAATCCACCAAACCCTTCCTCCTCCCACCGCACCCAAGGAAAAGGGCGGAGAAGAAGCTGGAAATTGAGAGGGAGAAGATCGAGTCGGAGAAGCAACAAGCAGCGATCAAAGAGCAATGCTACACAGATGACGATTGACGGACGATTTCAGCACGACACTCCATATCGCACCATCCATTCAAAACGCTAATGTACACGAAGTCGTTGGATTAGGCATCGGCCCAGGATCGTGCAAGCACATGTCGCCCGTGAAGTAGTTTCGGCGATCAAAATGGGAGCTTGAGAAGGCCAAGACATTTGGTCACATAGAGCTTGAGAAGGAGAGGTTGCAACTCGCACGGGACGCGGAAGATGGGAAGATCATGTTGGCGGACGAGACTGTCTTGGATGAGCATGCGAAGAAGTGGCTTGCGAACAAGAAGAAGGAGATCAACGACCGGAGGGACTACGAGGCGGCTGCGGCTCGGATGCAGTTGGAGTAGGCAGCCCGGATGCAGGCGGAGCAGGACGAGCAGGACACATTCTGCATGGAGCAGGACGCATTCCGCTCTGAGCAGGCGCCCAGCCAGTGATCCGAGGCCATCCGTCACACTTGGAAATTGAATTCATTTTGTCATGTCCGGTTTGTTGAACTATGATTTGCTTTGCTTTGTTCCGAACTTTGGTATTCGAACAGTTTGTATCGTATGATCGACGTACATGGATTGCATGGATTTGAGGATCAGAATTTACGGTATATGGACATGCGGCTCAACACTTGAAGGGTGCTTGGTCAATGTCCACGGACGCGTCCGGGCGCGTCCGCAGACGTTAAAGGGGCTGAATTTGTCAAGTCCGACTGTAGATGCTCTAACACCCTGGCCTAAATCCGCTTGATGCCCAACCCATCCGAGCGAATACCACATGGTACACCATGTCTTCATTTGCTCAAAGTCCAACCCATCTGTGGGGTGGGCCCACGTGTACATAGTATCTGTGTTAAACTTTCGTTTTCGCTTCATGTAGAAGGGTCGACTGGGGATCCTACTCCCTCTAATTTGGTTTATAAGTTTGACACACGATTGTAGGTCTTCAATTTGAGTAAAAAACATGTTTTATTTTATAGAAAATACTTAGATTCATTGTCAAATGAAATTTTTAGCAATAGATATTTTTGGGCTTATTATACTTGTTTTATTAGTCAAATAGGAGACCTAAAACCCGTTGCCTGACCTATAAACCCAACCGAAGGGACTATGTTTCGATCTCAAGGGCATATATACACTGGTAAAACTCACTTCCTCTGACGTGGGACCAAACCCATCGCACAACTCCACTTGAGCCAGGTGGGCTTCTGCACACCCCCACCTTGATGGTTAGCGACTCAACAGATTAAATAATAAAGGGATAATTAATTTGGTGCCCTTAGTTGTGTCCCCCTCGGCAGGTTTGCCGCTAGTTTCCGAAAACCATCGTTCTTGCCCGAACCAGTTTGGCAATCTTATGCTTTTGCCCTTCCGTCACGGTTCCGTCCAGTCAGCGCCGTTTGACCACTACCGCCGCTAGTTCATGGACAAGGCTTGCCCCCGGTCGACCTAACCAACTCATTCCCACTCTCACTCTTCGTTCCCCATTCTCACTCTCTTTCCCCCATCAGAAACCCTAGTCACCATTGGCGGCTCACCAGCAGATCCACAAACCATTCCTCGCACCACATCCATTTCCAGGCGATGGGGGAGGATGGAGAAACCCTAGGTGGCGGCCGCCACAAGAAGGGCACCACATCGGCACGGGAGGGCGACACATCGCAAAGCAAGGGACGTGGCTGCGCGCACGGCCAGACGGTGTCCCCATCACCACTGGATGGCGGAAATGGCGGCGGTGGCATCGTCCACGGTGGCAAGAGCACCGCATCGGCCCGGGGGAGCGTTGAAGGCGGATGTGGTGGCAGTCATGGCGGCGAGGGCACCACATCTGCACGTCAGATCCCGGCGGGGTAAGTTTCAGTCTCAGATCTGCTCATGCTTAGTATCGTAGGATGGATTCAGAGAAGTTTTAGGCTAGCTTTGGTTCAATTGCTCATGGGAGATGGTATGCTCATTATTGTAGGATGGATCCAGAGGTTGCATTCTTTCTGTCTGTTAGAATGGAGACGACAGTTATAATTTATGCTGGTACGAAAGGAAAGGAAAGCGGATTCACATTTCCATTAGTTGTGGATAGCAGCAGTAGGTTATTTAATGACTTTAGGGCTGCTATTTGTGCCAAGTATCCATGGGGATTGTTTGATGCTGTTGAAATGAGATATTGGGATAGTTTAAAGGAGTGTTGGAACCCTCTACAGTGTGATGATGAGTTAGGTGTGATGTTTGCAAGTAATGCAGAGACAAGGTCATGCAATCTGGAAATAACAGTAATTCAGAGAAAGAGAGGACAAAGGTGTGAAAAAACTGCTGGAGGGACAAGGGGTAGAAGAAGGGTAGGCCATGTGCATCCAGGACAGCTGCTGCAGTACTCCTAGTGCTCCTGGAACTAGTGCAGCAAGTACAAGTACCACTCCAACTGCTCAATGTGGCACTAATAGACCAGAGGATCAACCTGATCCAGTTGTGGAGGAGGCACTGCCTAATGCACCTATTTTATCTGATGAGGAGGATGAGAAACTTTATCCAGGTTATGTCCAGCACAACAATGATGAACATACAACACATGAAGAGTACATTCCTGCAGAGTTTTCAGATATTGCTGATGATGAGAGGCAAGAGGATAATGACATGGGAGCTTTTGAGGATGCAGATGAGGACAGACCTCTAATGATGTATGATAGAGATAATCCATCTATTGAGGAAGGTGTGGTCTTTCCTAATGCAGTTGATTGCAAGAATGCAGTTGGAACATTCTCAATCAAGTCTGAAACTGAGTACATTACACTTAAGAGTGACCCATCTAGGTTTACTGTAAAATGTGCCTATGAGAGGTGTAAGTGGAGGTTGCATGCATCTTTGATGAGAAGGAGCACTCTGTTTCAGGTACTAGCTATTGTTTTAGTAATGTTTTTTTAATAAAATGTGACCTTTTGTTTTACTAATGTTGTTCTGACTGACCATTTGTTTTTATTTTCAGATCAAAGTGAACCCCCACCCTCACACATGTCCTAGTGTGAACAGAACTCAGAGATTGAGAGCTTCAAAAAGAAGGTGGATTGCAGATGCTTCTATGGCTTGGATCAGAAAAAATCCAGGGATTGGCACAAAGGAAATTCAGGGTAGGTTGTTACAGAAGTATGGTCTTGAGTTGCCTTACAGCAGATGCTACTATGGTAAGGAAATGGCACTTGACAAGATATATGGTGAGTACAGTGACAGTTATCAGTTACTTTTTGCTTTCAAAGTAGAAGTAGAGAGGGCATCACCAGGCAGTGTTGTTGACATTGACCATCACACAGTGGAGTACAAGTTAAAAGGAAAGAAATTCTACGAAGAGTGTTTTAGAAGGGTTTTTGTCTGTTTCAAAGCTTGTCAGAAGGGGTTTCTAGAGGGGTGCAGGACATACTTGGCTGTAGATGCAACTGCATTGCATGGTAGGTTTAGGGGCCAACTTGTAGCAGCATGTGCTCTAGATGCTCATAGCTGGTTATTTCCTGTAGCATATGGTGTTCTTGAGGTGGAGTCAACTGAGAGCTGGACCTGGTTTTTCAAAAACCTGAAGGAAGCAATAGGACACCCTGAAGGTTTAGTCATACATACTGATGCTTGCAAAGGACTGGAGAGTGATGTTGATGATGTTTACCCAGGAGTGGAGAACAGAGAGTGCATGAGGCATCTTGCCCAAAATTTCAGCAAGAAATTCAAAGGGAAATTTTATGATGACAATCTATGGCCTTGCTCACTAACTTACAGCATCAAGAAGCACAACTTTCATCTGAACCAGCTGAAGAGCAGACCAAAAGTAAAGGAATATCTTGAGCAGCACCACACAAAAATCTGGGATAGAGCAGGTTTCACTGAGTTGAGCAAAGTTGACTATGTTAACAACAATCTTGCTGAATCATTCAACTCCAGAATCAAGAAATACAAGGGCCTACACCTAGTGGACCTACTGGACAAGATTAGGCAATACATTTTGGAGAAGTTTGACTTAAGAAAAATAATTTGCATTGACCATTTCATTGGCCACTACATCTTACCAGCAGTAATGAAGACATTAATGGAGAAAACTAAAGGTTTGGAGATGACCATTGTTAGGAGAAGCCCAACAGAAGCTGAGGTAACTGCAACAGATAGAGAGAAGAGAGAATGGAGGTACCCAGTGAACCTGGGAAAATGGACTTGCAGTTGCAGACAGTGGCAGGTCACTGGTAAGCCATGCATCCATGCCCTTTTCTTTATCACTGCTCTAAGAGGTGATGCTAGTGCAATTGACAAGTATGTCCATAAGTACTACTCTGTTGAGATGTTCAAAGAAAACCTACCAGCTTTGGAAGGCAAGCAACAGTGGGACATTGTAGATCCTGGATTCAAATTATGTGCTCCTGTTCAGAAGCAAGCACCAGGCAGCCCAAGAAAGCAGAGGATTAGAGCTAGTAGTGAAGGAAAGGGCCTTGGGCCTAGGAAGAAGAAGTGCAAGAGGTGTGGAAGATATGGACACCAAGCCAAGGGTTGCACACAATCTGTAGATCCAGCATTTGGAGAAGAAGAGCATTGGGGTGCTGAAAATGCAGATGATCATCCTACAGCTAATGAGCCAGCAGAAGCAAAAGTGCAAGATGAGGATGAGTATGAGCCAATACCTGATGTTGTCCAGCAGCAAATGCCACCACTAAAGGAACCATCGCATGAAGCATCTACACAAGCAAGTGTAGTAAGGTATGTCCAATTCCCAAATCCATTTATCTTAATGCATACCTTACAAATTGTGACATGTTTGCAATTGTTTTAGCCCTAGGAAAAACTATAAAAGAGTAGCAGATAGAGGAGCTTCTCCCAATTGTGTGAAAGAGAAGAGAGCTGGAGGGGTGCAACCAGCAAGTACATTCTGCTCAGCTACTGGAAGCAGTGTTGACAGTAAGGTTATTTCTCCTGCAAAGAAAGCACCAGTAGCATCTGAAGCTCCACCCACTGCCCCTAACTCAGCTAATAACACTAGAAGCAAGGCAAGGGAAGCTCCAAACCCAGCCAAGAACACCAGGAGCAAAAAATTAAAGTTCTAGATGTTTAAGTATTGTGCTCTATTTGTTTTGATGCTGTTATAAACCAGATGTTGATCTGTGTGCACTTGACTATGTGAACTTCTGAGTGCTTTATGCACTTGGTGTTTCTATGCTTAATGTTTGTTATGCACTTTTCTATGTGCTGCTTGCTTTTATCTCCTTTGTGCATCACTATTTTGTTGTTCAACTTCTTTCATTTATTACATATGATTTGTTTCATCACATAAGATTTGTCGTAATGACATCGACGACAAATCTTCATCTACCATCCACATTTGGTCTCATCACGTAAGATTTGTCGTCGACGACGTCGACAACAAATCTTCATCTACCATACCAGTACAACTTCAACTAGGGTTACATCAGATAAAGTGACATCAATTCAACTTCAACTACAAAGTTACATCAAACAAAGTAGGGTTCCATCAACATCTTCACTTCAGATACATCGATAAACTACATCTACCATACCAGTACAACAAACATAACAATTCCAAATAACAGCAATGCCCACACCAGCAGCATCTCATCTCTCTCTCTCTCTAAGTTTCTTCTTCAAAGCCATGTTCTTCCTTGCCAGCTCCATGTTTTCCTTCTTCAGATGGTGACATTTGATCCAACTGTCTTCAACCTCTGCGTGCAAGTCTTCAAAAGCAAGGGCAACACGCAATGGAGGAGCTGGGTCAACCCAAACCACCCATTCACACTCTTCTGGTAACTGATTGCAAGTCTGAGTAATCAATATTAGAGAGTACAAATCAACAAAAACTAAATCTATCTCAAATTCACAAAAACTTAAATCTAATGGACAACCTAAAAAACGGCGGCCACTGCTAGCTCCTCCCCATGATACACGGCGGGTAGGGACAAGGCCATGGCCAGGGCAGCGATGCTTCGACAAAAACTCCAAGCCGGAACATGACTCGTCGGGAAGATAAAACTCCGAGGAATGTTGCACAATCCCGACCCCATCGTCCTAAAACAAAGGTAAAATTTCCCCCAAATGTCACAAACCCTACAAATCCCTAGATTCAAGTGTGAAGGGGTTGGAGGAGCACGAAATGACACCGCGTTAGTTACCTCTCCGGTCGCCGGTGAGAAGTTGGACAAGCCCGAGCTCACCATGTGCACCGCTCCTTTCTCTCCCGCTTCCCCCTCCAAACTTGCCGCGCCTTCCTTTCCTCTATTTTTCACACGAGCTGGCTGAGGACGAAGGGGTACTGAGGGTTAGCAGCAAGAGGGGTAAAAATGTCCAAAAACTAGCACCGGTAGCGGTCAAACGGCGCTGACTAGACGGAACCGTGCCGGAAGGGCAAAAGCATAAGAAAACCAAAGTGAGTTGGACAAGAACGAGTGTTTTCCGAAACTAGGGGCAAACCTGCCGAGTGTGACACAACTAAGGGTATAAAATCAATTTTCCCAATAATAAAATCATGTCATTCGACGAACATCCAGTTTGTACCTTCATTTCACCACTGATTTACCATCATATCAAGCTGTGGCGAATCCAAGATTTCATGCTTGGGTGTTAAAAAATATTTGTGGGTTTAATTTTTTGATCTAATATTTAAAATGTTCATGTAGCAGTGACTTTTTCCCATCAAAATGACAATACCTGATAGAAATGATGAAAGAAATACAGAGTATTTAGTACATAATCATAAATTTGGGGATCACATAGCCATTATTATACAGTGCATCTGAAGACAATGAGCAAGAAGGATGCTAATAACCGGTGCAGACTAAGGCATAGCCTAGTGGTGGAAAGGGGTCGATGCCTTCCCACCTTCAATGCATGGTACTTGTAGTTTGGGTTTATTGCACCAATTAAACTCCCTTACAATCTTTCTGTCAATTTTTTTACATGTGCTGGTGACATGCGTAGGTGTAGACTGTTGTGTAACTCGTGCTATAGGTAACAGTCGTGATGCCATGGCACTAGCGTAAAAGGTCATTTGGGGGCTCAAAGTCTTAAAGTATACACCATGTATAAAAGTTTCTAGCCAGTTTTTTTAGTGTACATCTGTACACCCATGACCAACTGCAGATCCGCTCTTGATATCAAGACATATATGCACACTAAAACAATCATCAGATAGTTGTTATCTGTCTTCTGCACTTAAATCCTTGAGGTTCATGATCCACGACTTCACACGCATTTGCAACACCACCTTGATTCGTACTCGTGCGCTTTGTGAGCTCACATTTACAATCATATTCACCAGATAATGTTGATGCTTTCTGCGCAGGTGCCACTGTCTCAGCATTACGATGAACTATCATGGCGTTGTGTTGGATGCCATTGTCCTCAGGTCCGGGCTATATGCTGCGCAAAAAGGGTGACCACATCGAGACCCGAGGGCCATAAACCCCCTCTCCCTCCTCTAACTTGAGCCAGGTGGGAGCAAACCCACCACCCAACTCCACTTGAGCCACATAGGCATCCGCAGAACCCACATTTGATGGCTAGCAACACAACATATAAAATAATAGAGTCATGCCATTCGTTGAACATCCAATTTATACCTCCATTCCGCCACTGATTTGCCATCATATCAAGACATATATCCACATTAAAGCAATCACCAGTTGTGCCTCTATCTTCTGCACCTCAATCCTTGAGATTCACGATCCATGGTTCACACGTATTTGCAACACCACCTTGGCTCGTATCCTTGAGCTTGCTGAACCATTGAAATTCATACTCACGAGATAATGTTGATGCATTGTGCTCAGGTGGCACTGTCTCAACATACAATGAATTATCATGGTATTGCTCCACGGGCCAGCCATATGCCGAGCAAAAAGAGAGACCGCATTGGGCCCCGAGGGCCATAGCTCCCCACCCCACCACACACACCAAGAAAAAGAACATAATAATTGTGCATATCAATCACCACATTATTATCTCTTTGTTACGAGTACAAGGCTAGTAAATATAAATTAAATACATATCTAGAAAAAAATGCTCAATTTGCAGTAGTGTGCAGCACGTACAAACAGATCAATCTGATCACTGGCGGCTAGTTTAGGATTTTCCTGTTTAGTTAGGTTGCTAGCCTCTCTCTGGTGAATGCCCTACTAGCCATACTCAATACTCCCGCAACATAGCAAAATGCACTATATGCAAGACTTAACATTTCTTAAGTTGTTCCGAAGCTTATTTCGAAGTGCCTAATTTACATAGGAAAAAGAGAGACAAACTCCCTTAAACATAACAAAAGGTGCTACAGGCAAGACTTAATATAGTATGTCAAAATTTCTGAAATTGTTACCCTTCGCAATCTTGGATTTTTTTGAGGATCCGCAATCTTGGATTCTGACACAACCAAACAGGCTATAATGCACATACTCACCATGACACAACCAAAATTTCTGAAATTGTTACCCTCACCATGCACTAGTGCAGAACCGGGCTATAGCACCGGTTCGTAAGGCCCTTTAGTGCCGGTTCTATAACCGGCACTAAAGGGTGGGGGCTAAAGGTCCCCTCCCTTTAGTACTGATTCTGCACGAACCGCCGCTAAAGGGCCACCACGTGGCACGAGCCAGCGCCGGGGGCGGGGAGCCCTTTAGTACTGGTTGGTAACACCAACCGGTACTAAAAGATTTGGGGGATTTTGGGTTCATGATTTCTTTTTCCTTTAATTTTGTGTTTTCCATTTAATTCTTTTTCGTTTGCTGGTATTTTACGATACTACATATTGTACACGTTATGCATATATATAAATAGAATTTCTCGTAGAACCGATCATATATATATATATATATATATATATCATCAAATGTCTCACAACCACCATTCACACATACACATGTATATATATACAATTAGGTATATACAATTTCTCCTACATGTTGCCTTCGGAGCCAGTGGCATTTGCCTTGGTGCCTTCAGAGTACGATGACAATTGGGAGTGGTTCATGGGGGCGGTAGCTGGTAATGGTATTCTCCTTTGGGATCTATGACCTGGTCGAGCAAAAATCCTGCTATTTCCTCTTGAAGGGCTCGTATGCGCTGCGTTGGTAGGAGCTTATCCCGCATCTCATTGAACTTTTCAGAAGGAGATCAATATGCATGTATTAGTTGTGTGACTAGATATCGATAATGATGTAAAAATTCTGAATAGTTTTCTGGCAAATGTACCCATAGCTGTCTATCAGATTTGCTCCTTTCGGACTCCATCATGCGAATGTTCTCGCAAACGTAGTATGCACACACTTCAGTCCCCGGCGCCTGCTTTAGGGCCTTTACGAGAATATAATTTAATCAGATAATAATTAATCAAGCATGATAATTAATGGTATTGAAACAAGAATTAAAGAGATGGTAGCTAGCTAGTACTACTTAATTACTTACCTTGGGTTAAAACCAATACAACTTTTGTTTCCATTGGCCTGGAGTCACGTTGATGAACTTTTCCCAAGCCCTGCCGACTATCCCCTTCAAGATTGAGTAGTCACTTTGTTTTTTAAGTAGTGAGTCCAGTACTTCAACTGTTCCTTCTTCAACTTTAATGATTAACAAGATCCAATGGTAACTGTATGCGCACACGTTTGCATGTCTTAATTAAGCGGGCATGTGCATAACACTCATCAACTACCCTAAACCCTATACACTTAATTATTATCATCTAGCTAGCTAGTAAGCAAAAATAGAATTTGTAGTACAAGGCAGTGTGACTCACAGGAAGTTGTAAGGAAGTAGTATATCTTCATTGGTATTGAGGCGCTTCAAGAACTCTAGGATGTTTTTCTCTACATCTGCTTTATACCATTCCAATGTCCATGTCTCTTCATTAATGGTATTTGGGTCAATGAACCCAATGCCATAGCGTCCAGCTTTTTTCATTTCATACATCTTCATCCTGCATAATACCACAGAAAAGAATATAGTGCGGATAATTACAGGTAATGATCGATCAATGAGCACTACAGCTAGCTTGAGACTTAAATTACAGAAAGAAATCACTTACAGACAATAGCAACTGACGAGAGATTTGTCGAGTGCTTCTTGATTGAATAACTGAAATAGTTCTGAATACTCAACGGACAGAGCTAGCTTATGGAAGTAATGCTCTTCCTTGACGTTCACCATGAGGGACTCTCGATTGGAACTCTTGGTAATTTTCATGTACCAATCATGCAATTCATACATTCTCGTTGGGAGGTTCTTGACCTCCTCAGGCTCGACCAAAGGTTCGCCGCGGACATATTTCCGTTTTATGTCCTCCTCTCTAAGCGGAGACATGGGCTCAATCTCGAGGAGTTGTCCAACAGTGATACCGAGCTCTTTAGCATGCCTTCTATGCTCGTCGGTTATTACTGCTGACCGGCGTCGGTACTCTCATGTGTTGGTACAACAAGCGGGGGGATTGATTGCGCTGCCTGTTCTCCTAGCTGGGGAACGGTTTTCCTGCATTTTTTGCCAGCTGCTTGGCTCGAGCTCGAGCTCGACTCCTTCTTTTGTCGTCCTCGATGTGTCTTCCTGATTTGGCGCTCATAGTCTGAGTCAACAGGCTTGGGAGCTGGTGGTTCAGCCATACGAATAAAGTGGTCAATGACTTTATCATGCACTTTCTCCGTTGGCGGCGGTGGCGATTTCGGTCCAAAATGGGCGTCCAATTGGGCCCTCACTTCGGCTTCGTTTTCCGCCTCGGTCATGTCGTAAGGCCTCTTCGGAAGAGGCGCGAGGCTTGGACCATATTGAAATCTCTTGCCTCCGCATATACCTCCAGTACTACCTCGACTTGTACCGCTACGCACCATAGGTGCGGCGGCTCTCTTCCGCGATTGCTGAGGCAGCGGAAACGGCTGACGTGGCTGAGTTGGAGCAGGAGGAGTGGCCTGACGCGGTGTCGTACTTGGAGGAGGAGTGGCCTGACGCGTTGGCAGACTTGAAGCAGGAGGAGTGGCCTGACGCTGTGCCGGACTTGAAGCAGGAGGAGTGACCTGACGCTGTGCCGGACTTGGAGGAGGAGGAGTGGCCTGACGCGTTGGTGGACTTGGAGGAGGAGTGGCCTGACGCGTTGGCTGAGTTGAAGCAGGAGGAGTGGCCTGACGCGGTGGCGGACTTCAAGGAGGAGTCGGCTGACGCGGTGTCGGTGGCCTTCGAAAGATGATGCAATCCTTTCTCCATAGGATGATACGATGTATGGCCTCTCCTAGTGTGTGCTCCTCGTCACCTCCAGGAATGTCAAGCTCTAGCCCTGAACATTGGTCCACCACCTCATCAACTACGACACGAGCATAGCCGGCTGGAATCGGGTTGCAATGGAAGGTTGCTTCGGGGGGATTTGTATAAGCAACGGCGTCCGCCACCTTCATGGATATGTTCTTCATTTTGAAGTGTAGCTCACAGTTAGTGTTCTCCATGATGTCATCCATAGGGTATCTATCCAGCAGTGCGTCGCCTGGGGCGGAACCCATGTTGCTTCTCGGCATGGATGGGACGGTGGTATCCAATGCTGGATCATCCGCTAGCTGCTCCCGCTGCTGAGACCCCCTTTCCTGGCTAAATGAGTCAATCTGCTGCTGCTGCCGCTGGAATTTGAGTGCCAACTACGCATGCGCTGATTCTAGGCCTTGAAGGCGTTCTGCTTCCTGCTTCCTCTGCTCCTCCTCCAGCTTCCTCTTCTTCTCCTCGTCATTCTTCCTTCTCGCACGGCTTCTGTAGTCGGCGTTCCAGTCCGAAAAGCCCTCATACCACGGAACAACGCCCTTGCCTCGTGTTCTTCCCGGGTGTTCAGGATTTCCCAGGGCGCGCGTAAGCTCGTCGTTCTCTCTGTTGGGCGTGAACACCCCCATTCGAGCATCTTCTATTGCTTCAAGTAACTTATCTTCGGCTCCTTTAAGACATGCCTTCTTGGAAACCTGGCCTGTCTTCGGGTCCAACGCCCCCCATGCGCATAGAACCAAGTTCTGCACCTAGGGGGCCAGCTCAAAGTAACTGCACTGACCTCTGCAGCCAACATCTCTTTCACAGACTTATCCCACTTAGTCATTGCCACCGTGTAGCCACCTGGCCCCAGCCTATGGAACTGCTCCTTTTGCGGCATTGGCCTTGTTTTTTCTTGACCGTTCCTTAGATAATTCTGATTCCTTGAATTTCACAAAAGCGGGCCAGTGATCTGTTTGCTTCTCCAGTGTTCCCGTGAATTCTGGAGTCTTCTTTTCTCCTTCGACGTACTTGGCCCATATAGTTTTCTTATGGTTGCTGAATGCAATTGCCATCTTCCTAAGAGCAGCGTCCTTGACTTTCTGCACATTTGCATCTGTGAAATGATTTGGTTGGGTGAAATGTTCCATGGGAGATTCCTAAAGCCTATCTTTTGCTCTTTGGTCGACAAAAGTAAGATCTGGACATGGCTTTGCTGGCTCTTTCCATTCTTGAATGGAGATCGGGAGTTGGTCCTTCACAAGAACTCCGCACTGACGAACGAACTTGTTCGCAATGTTCTTAGGCTCGCTTGGTTCGCCATTAGGTTTGATGGCATCGATGTTGTACTTTACGCCCTCCTTCAACCATTTGGCCAGGCCTCGCACTGTCCTGCTGCCTGTAGAAGATTTGCTCGGTCCGGAGGGCTGAAAGAAGAAAGTGAAGGAAATATGCCCTAGAGGCAATAATAAAGTTATTATTTATTTCCTTATATCATGATAAATGTTTATTATTCATGCTAGAATTGTATTAACCGGAAACATAATACTTGTGTGAATACATAGACAAACAGAGTGTCACTAGTATGCCTCTACTTGACTAGCTCGTTGATCAAAGATGGTTATGTTTCCTAGCCATAGACATGAGTTGCCATTTGATTAACGAGATCATATCATTAGGAGAATGATGTGATTGACTTGATCCATTCCGTTAGCTTAGCACTCGATCGTTTAGTATGTTGCTATTGCTTTCTTCATGACTTATACATGTTCCTATGACTATGAGATTATGCAACTCCCGCTTACCGGAGGAACACTTTGTGTGCTACCAAACGTCACAACGTAACTGGGTGATTATAAAGGTGCTCTACAGGTGTCTCCGAAGGTACTTGTTGGGTTGGCGTATTTCGAGATTAGGATTTGTCACTCCGATTGTCGGAGAGGTATCTATGGGCCCTCTCGGTAATGCACATCACTTAAGCCTTGCAAGCATTGCAACTAATGAGTTAGTTGTGGGATGATGTATTACGGAACGAGTAAAGAGACTTGCCGGTAACGAGATTGAACTAGGTATTGAGATACCGACGATCGAATCTCGGGCAAGTAACATACCGATGACAAAGGGAACAACGTATGTTGTTATGCGGTCTGACCGATAAAGATCTTCGTAGAATATGTGGGAGCCAATATGAGCATCCAGGTTCCGCTATTGGTTATTGACCGGAGACGTGTCTCGGTCATGTCTACATAGTTCTCGAACCCGTAGGGTCCGCACGCTTAACGTTTCGATGACAGTTATATTATGAGTTTATATGTTTTGATGTACCGAAGGTTGTTCGGAGTCCCGGATGTGATCACGGACATGACGAGGAGTCTCGAAATGGTCGAGACATGAAGATTGATATATTGGAAGCCTATATTTGGATATCGGAAGTGTTCCGGGTGAAATCGGGATTTTACCGGAGTACCGAGGGGTTACCGGAACCCCCCAGGGGCTTAATGGGCCATAGTGGGCCTTTGTGGAGAAGAGGAGAGGCGGCCAGGGCAGGGCCGCGCGCCCCTCCCCCCTAGTCCGAATAGGACAAGGAGAGGGGGGCGGCGCCCCCCTTTCCTTCCTCTCTCTCTCCTCTTTCCCCCTCCACTCCTAATCCAACTAGGAAAAGGGAGGGAGGCCTACTCCCGGTGGGAGTAGGACTCCACCTGGCGCGCCCCTCCTGGCCGGCCTCACCTCCCCCCTTGCTCCTTTATATACGGGGGCAGGGGCACCCTAGAGACACAACAATTGATCATTTGATCTTTTAGCCGTGTGTGGTGCCCCCCTCCACCATAGTCCACCTCGATAATACTGTAGCGGTGCTTAGGCGAAGCCCTGCGTAGGTAGAACATCATCATCGTTACCACGCTGTCGTGCTGACGAAACTCTCCCTCAACACTCGGCTGGATCGGAGAACGAGGGACGTCATCGGGCTGAACGTGTGCTGAACTCAGGGGTGCCGTGCGTTCGGTACTTGATCGGTGGGATCATGAAGACGTACGACTACATCAACCGCGTTGTGCTAACGCTTCCGCTTTCGGTCTACGAGGGTACATGGACAACACTCTCCCCTCTCGTTGCTATGCATCACCATGATCTTGCGTGTGCGTAGGATTTTTTTTGAAATTACTACGTTCCCCAACAGAAAGATCGATTCATTAATATATATACAAATCATTTAAAACATGTGATGATCACCAGATGCCTGCTTATATAAATATACCTCGCCGGTCTCTGTTATTTCAAGATCAACATTTTCTTCATCATCATAATCATAGTTCATGACTTCATCAATTTGGTCGTCGCGATTGAATATCATATCACCCTCCCCGGTATTGTTCAGATATTCGAAGCCGTCATATTCTTCATTCTGATCATCTGGCCCGCGAGGGGAGTGTATGATCTGGAATAGGGCCTCTTCCCCCTCTCTTCCGGTATTGTCCGCCATAGCTTTTATTTAACTAATCCAGAAGAAATATAAAACAATTTAGTATTCAAATTACAATGCATGCAATCAATATGGAAAACTGAATCATAGTACATAATATGCATCATCGAATATAATCTCGAATACATCGTCTCGAATAATATATATAATCTCGAATACATCGTCTCGAACATTATATATCGAATACATCACTAGCTAGCTAGCTAATAAAGATTGAATACTACAGAATAATCTATGCCACTCGCGATTCCTGAGGCGCGGGCGGTGGACACCCAACGAAAAGGAACCATCACAGGATCATAGCTCCGGTCATCTCCCCAAAGAACCGGCCAGGTATTGGAGAACCTGACGTCCATAGCAGCCATGTAGCTACAGACGTGCTCGTCCTCCTCCCTAACACGGCGACGCACCACCTCCGGCGGGGCCGGCTCCCTCCGCACCGAAAGTGGCCCACGCGAACGCCACCAAAGGAGCTCAGGGTCGACGACGGGACCCGGGGTCGGGTTCCTCACCAAGCGGCGAGCCCCTGAAGGTAGCACCTCCCAGTGCCAGCCCGGCGGAGCCCAGTCCCGGACATGGGTCCTCTGAAGCAGGACGTCGTCGCGAACGGGTCGACGACGAGGATGCGGGCCGTGCATCGTCGAGAACAAATACTATATGCTGCAAAAGTAACATTTTTAAATGATTGGATTGTGATTTCTATATAACTAACATTTCTAACATTTCTATATAACTAACATTTCTATAACATTAATATATCTAAAACCTTTGACATTATACTATTTGACAGAAAACCTTTGTATAAAAAACAAAAAAACAAAAAAAACCTTTGAAATTACAACTAACATTTCTATATACTATTTGATATTAATCTAATCTAATTAATCAATTCATCTAAAACCTTTGTATAAAAACAGAATCTAGTGCAAAAGATGAACAAATTGTGTGTGTGTGTGCGCGCGCGTGTGTGCACTACCACCTACGGCGCCAGCGGCGCGACTTCGATTGGAGGGAGGAGAGGGGGGAGAGGGGCTCACAACACGGGCGAGGTCGAGGCGACGGCGACGGCGAGGTCCAAGGCGACGGCGAGGCGAGGGGACGGCGAGGGGCCGGTGCGGCGACGGGGACGGGCCGGCGACAGGGGCGGCGCGGAGTCTACGGGGACGACGCGACGCGGACGGGGGCGGCGCGGAGTCGACGGGGACGGCGACGGCGCGGGACGGGGCGGCGGCGCGATGTCGAAGCAGAGAGAAGTGGGAGAGTAGAAATTGAAATGTTTTGAAGTGTTTCTTATATAGGAGGCACCTTTAATACCGGTTGGAGCCACCAACCGGTACTAAAGGCCTTTTTTGGCCAGGCCAAGCGGCGGGAAGGCGCACCCCTTTAGTACTGGGTGGTGGCACCAACCGGTACTAAAGACCCCACCTTTAGTACCGGTTGGAGCCACGACCCGGTACTAAAGTGGGTGCGCTGGCGCAGTTGCGGTGCGGAAGTTTAGTCCCACCTCGCCTAGCGAAGAGCGGCCACACCTGTTTAAAAGCCCCGGCGCGGGCGAGGTATCGAACTCCTCTCTATAGCAGGCTTCTGGGCCTAACCCTGCCGTTCTGCCCTGTGGGCCTATTGGGCCTTGCGGGCCTGCATCCTGACTCAACTAGAGGTTGGGTTTCTAGTCGTATGCAGGCCGCTGTGGCCCAGTAGGCGGGCTTTATTTATTTTCTTTTTTCTTTTCTGCTTTATTTATTTTCTTTTATTTATTTCTGAGTTGTTTTCTGCTGTATTTAGAATTTATTTGTGAATATTTTTTCTTTAGGTTCAAAAAATTACAAACTTTCTATTAGTGCCAGTAGTTTTCAAATTTGAATAGTTTAAATTTGAATTATTTGAAATTTGTGTGAATCACTAGTTTGTGAATAACTTAACTTTAAAAATAGATTTTTCAGTGATTCTTTTTTTTGTATTTAATATTAGTGTGTTTTATCATTATATTCAATTTGGTAATACTTAGGTTATTTAAAAAATGAAATGCCTTTGTAACAGACGAGTTTTCGTCCGAAACCCTGATACTTTGAAAGCGCTTGTCCATTTTGTACACGGAGTGCATCCAGTTTTTGCCGTAACCCTCTCTACTTTTTTGCACATGCTATGTGGGTGAAATTATGATACCGTGCCAACTTTCAACCTTTTCAGAGTTCATTTGAAGTGTTTTTCAATTTCAGGGTCATTTAGCTGAAAAATCAGTAAATGCATGAAAAATAGCAAATAAAGTCAGAAAGGGTTGAAAATTGATGACGCAGCTTTGAATGGTGCATACTGAACAGACAAAATGTCTGGAGTGGTAATAATAATAAAAAATGAAATGCCTTTGTAACATATGAGTTTTCGTCTCAAACCCTGATACTTCAAAAGAGACTGTCTATTTTGTACACGAAGTGCATCCATTTTTTGCCGTAACCATCTCAACTTTTTGCACATGCTATCTGGGTTAAATGATGAAACCATGCCAACTTTCAACCTTTTCAGAGTTCATTTGAAGTGTTTTTCAATTGCAGGGTCATTTAGCTGAAAAAATCAGTAAATGCATGAAAGAATTTGTTTGCACATAAAATTTCTTCGCGTTTCAAATGCCAAAACACATAAGTACCCTAACTATTACAAAGATTCCCTCCGGTTTGTTCGAAGCTGCACTTTCCAGATATATAAGTCCGGAAACTCACTAGAGAAGAAAGTGATGACAGTGAAGCCGATCACATCCCAGAGTGGGATCTTTGGGTGTGAAACTTTTTCTTCGCGTGTGTCCCTTTGCGCCGTAACCATGGACAATCTTCATCATTTAACCGGATGCTCGGGTCAATATTCACTGTGAATGAAGCAATTTCATCAAACTTTTCATAATCTTCTGACATGTCTGTCTTGTCATCCACTCCCATGATGTTTCTTTTCCCTGAAAGAACTATGTGGCGCTTTGGCTCATCGTATGATGCATTCACTTCCTTATCTTTTTTTTCTCGGCTTGGTAGACATGTCCTTCACATAGAAAACATGCGCCACATCATTGGCTAGGACGAATGATTCGTCTGCATACGCAAGATTGTTGAGATCCACTATTGTCATTCCGTACTGTGGGCCTTTCGTTACCCCGCCTTGTGTCATATTGACCCATTTGCACTGAAACAAAGGGACCTTCAAACCACGTCCATAGTCAAGTTCCCATATGTCATCTATGTAACCATAATATGTTTCCTTTCCCATCTTGGTTGTTGCATCAAAGCAGACACCACTGTTTTGGTTGGTGCTCTTCTTATCTTGGGCGATCGTGTAAAATGTATTCCCATTTATCTCGTACCCTTTGAAAGTCATTATATTGGAAGATGGTAACTGGGACAGCAAGTACAGGTCATCTTCAATAGCGGCGTCATGCATGGCACGTGTCTGCAACCAACCGGCGAAAGTCCCCGTTTGTTCACGTGTAATCCAGTCGTCAGACTGCTCCGGGTGTTTGGAGCGTAGAAAATTCTTGTGTTCCTCCAAATACGGAGCCACCAAGGCGGAATTCTGTAGAACTGTGTAGTGTGCTTGAGTGAGAGAATGTCCGTCCATACATATTATTTGATCCCCTCCTAGCGTGCCTTTTCCATCCAGTCTGCCCTTATGCCGCGATTCGGGAACACCAATCGGCTTAAGGTCAGGAATAAAGTCAATACAAAACTCAATGACCTCCTCATTTTCATGGCCCTTGGAGATGCTTCCTTCTGGCCTAGCACGGTTATGAACATATTTCTTTAAGACTCCCATGAACCTCTCAAAGGGGAACATATTGTGTAGAAATACAGGAACCAAAACGTTAATCTCTTCCCATAGGTGAACTAGGACGTGCATCATGATGTTGAAGAAGGATGGTTGGAACACCAACTCGAAACTGACAAGACATTGCACCAAATCATTCTCTAACCTTGGTATGATTTCTGGATCGATTACCTTCTGAGAGATTGCATTGAGGAATGCACATAGCTTCACAATGGCTAATCGAACGTTTTCCGGTAGAAGCCCCCTCAATGCAACCGGAAGCAGTTGCATCATAATCACGTGGCAGTCATGAGACTTTAGGTTCTGGAACTTTTTCTCTGCCATATTTATTATTCCCTTTATATTCGACGAGAAGCCAGACGGTACCTTCATACTGAGCAGGCATTCAAAGAAGATTTCCTTCTCTTCTTTGGTAAGAGCGTAGCTGGCATGACCCTGATGTATGCCGTCTTTTCCGTGCATACGTTGCTGGTCCTCCCGTGCCTCCGGTGTATCTTTTGTCTTCCCATACACGCCCAAGAAGCCAAGCAGGGTCACGCAAAGATTCTTCGTCACGTGCATCACGTCGATTGCGGAGCGGACCTCTAGGTCTTTCCAATAGGGCAGGTCCCAAAATATAGATTTCTTCTTCCACATGGGTGCGCGTCCGTCAGCGTCATTCGGAACAGGTTGTCCGCCAGGACCCTTTCCAAAGACTACCTTCAAATCCTTGACCATATCATGTACATCAGCACCAGTACGGTGGCGAGGCTTCGTCCGGTGATCCGCCTCACCTTTGAAATGCTTGCCTTTCTTTCTTACGGGATGCCTGCTCGGAAGAAATCGACGATGTCCCAAGTACACATTCTTCCTACAATTATCCAAATATATACTGTCGGTATCATCCAAACAGTGCGTGCATGCGCGGTATCCCTTGTTTGTCTGTCCTGAAAGGTTACTAAGAGCGGGCCAATCATTGATGGTCACAAACAGCAACACCTTTAGGTCAAATTCTTCCTGTGTGTGCTCATCCCACGCACGTACACCTTTTCCATTCCACAGCTGTAAGAGTTTTTCAACTAATGGCCTTAGGTACACATCAATGTCGTTGCCGGGTTGCTTAGGGCCTTGGATGAGCACTGGCATCATAATGAACTTCCGCTTAATGCACAACCAAGGAGGAAGGTTATACAAACATAGAGTCATAAGCCAGGTGCTATGGTTGCTGCTCTGCTCTCCAAAAGGATTAATGCCATCTGCGCTTAGACCAAACCATACATTCCTTGCGTCACCTGCAAACTCCTCCCTGTACTTTCTCTCGATTTTTCTCCACTACGACCCGTCAGCGGGTACTCTCAACATTCCGTCTTTCTTACTGTCTTCTCTGTGCCATCGCATCGCCTTGGCATGCTCTTTGTTTTGGAACAAACGTTTCAACCGTGGTATTATAGGAGCATACCACATCATCTTGGCAGGAATCTTCTTCCTGGGGCACTCGCCCTCGACATCACCAGGGTCATCGCGGCTGATCTTATAGCGCAATGCACCGCATACCGGGCACGCGTTCAAATCCTCGTACTCACCGCGGTAGAGGATGCAGTCATTAGGGCATGCATGTATCTTCTGCACCTCTAACCCTAGAGGGCAGACAACCTTCTTTGCTTCGTACGTACTCTTGGGCAATTTGTTGTCCTTTGGAAGCATATTATTTATCATTAGCATCAACTTTCCAAATCCCTTGTCAGATACACCATTCTCTGCCTTCCATTGCAGCAATTCCAGTGTGGTGCCCAGCTTTTTCTTGTCAGCTTCGCAATTCGGGTACAACAATTTCTTGTGATCCTCTAACATGCGCTGCAATTTCTTCTTCTCCTTTTCACTTGCGCAGTTTCTCTTTGCATCGGCAATGGCCCAACCTAGATCATCAGCGGGCTCATCTGATGCCTCTTCTTCAGCTTCTTCCCGCATTGCCGGCTCAGCTTCTTTCCGCATTGCCGACTCAACTTCTTCCCCCATTGTTGTACCATCGTATTAAGGGAACCCATGGCCAGGATGGCTGTCGTCGTCCTCTTCTTCTTCATTGTCTTCCATCATAACCCCTCTTTCTCCGTGCTTGGTCCAAACATTATAGTGGGGCATGAAACCAGACTCAAACAGGTGGATGTGAATGGTTCTTGACTTAGAGTAATTGTGACCGTTCTTACAGCCAGCACATGGACAAGGCATAAAACCATTCACCCGCTTGTTTGCCTCAGCCGCATGCAGAAAAGTATTCACGCCCTCAACGAACTGGGGAGAGCATCGGTCATCGTACATCCATTGCCGGCTCATCTTCATTACACAGCACCGAATAGACCAAATTAATACAAGTTCATACATAAAGCTCATACACGAAGTTCATACAACACTTAAATGCAACATATATACAAATAACTCTCTAGCTAAAGCATTTAGATACAACAACAAATGCGATCAAGATCGCAAGTAAGGTAACAATTGATCCAACAGCATAATGATACCAAGCCTCACTATCAATGACATATTTTCTAATCTTTCTAATCTTCAAGCGCATTTTCTCCATCTTGATCTTGTGATCATCGACGACATCGGCAACATGCAACTCCAATTCCATCTTCTCCCCCTCAATTCTTTCCAATTTTTCTTTCAAATACTCGTTTTCTCTTTTAACTAAATTTAACCTCTCGACAATAGGGTCGGTTGGAATTTCCGGTTCACATACCTCCTAGATAAAAATATCTATGTCAACTTGATGGGCATAATTTGTCATAAACACGAAATGCAACAAATAGTTTTAAAAGAGAATATACCACATCCGAATCATAACACGGACGAGGGCCGACGGGGGACGGATATCAAAACCATGGCACTATGTATAACAAACGTATGGGTAAGACAATTATATGAGTAACTATATATCTAAATCACACAAACATGATTTTTTTAATATAAAAAAGATAAGAACAAGAGGCTCACCACAAGGTGGTGCCGGCGACGGGTCGGTGCGAACGATCCACGGTGGTTAGGACGGAGATGGGAAGGCACTAAGTAAACCACACCTACATATGGAAACTAAGAGTTATTTTGAGCTCAAATTGCATATAAATCAAATAAACTACCACATATAATTCCTCCCAAATTACTAAAACCCACAAATTAATCACTATATAAAGCATTGCAAGAGCTAATCTAGCAATGAGAGATGAAAGGACAAAGTTGCTACCTTTGTGATCACTTGAATGGATGGGGGCCTTCAAATCTTGACAAAATTTGGGCAAAATGTGTGATGAACTCGAGGAAGAGGGGAAGAACAGAGAGGAGAGGGGAAAGGGGAAGAACAGGGCGAGCTCGGGTGGATGAAGGGTTTATATAGGAGTACCTTTACTACCGGTTCGTGGCACGAACCCGTACTAAAGGTGCTGGAGGGGCCCCAGTCTGACAACATCCTGCCACCACTCTCTTTAGTACCGGTTCGTGGCACGAACTGGTGCTAAAGGTTCGCCACGAACCGGTACTACTGAGAGCGGCCCGCCTAGCCGTTGGAACCGGCACTAATGTGACCATTAGTGCCGGCTCAAATACAAACCGGGACTAATGAGCTGAACATTAGACTCTTTTTCTACTAGTGATGGAAAGCAGAAATTTCACATAATCCGACCTAACCATTACCCAACGGGGCCAATAATTCTAAATGATTATGAGCACCATGTGCACAATAAACAGCACTACATTCCCAACCTGTAACCACCCATGATCCACATCAAGGTGCTTATCTGGACCTATATATACTATATACAACTGCAGATCAGAAGTCAATCGCCGGTTCAATCGCTCAGAATAATATACAGGCATATGGAAAATCAAGTCTCAGGCAGTGCTGCTGATATACTAGTACATCTCATCTACATCTGGAGAGTCACATGATTAAGAACATGAGCCCATGCATCAGCTGCATCTACCTAGCATCTTATCTTCTTCGGGGTCCTAAGCCAGGCTCAAGCAAGTCCAAATTCCTGCATTGTTCAGAACAACACCAAAGTTATTCAATAGTCAACAACAATACACTATGATGTTCCACAAGGAACAATCTACGAAACTATTGCAAATGTCGAAACCAGGATGTAACTTTTTTTAAGAAAACATAACAGTAAAGTTTTGATGATTCTCAAAAGAAATGCTACTGACAGCAAAGGCTTGCACTACTCATTGTTTTGAAGTTTTTACTGCTTGTGAGTTTTGACTACATCTTTCGAATGAGGGTTGGTTATCTCACCTAGTTGCACTCATCTATGTTGTTTCGTCTTCATCATGTCGACTTCTCAAACCTGCGACAAGCTTGCATGTCTTCAAGAAAGCATCCAGCAACTGCATACGAAGCACCCATGTTAAAATTCATCTGTTCTGACTGTTGAACACATCAACACATGCAGGCATATGAACAACTTCTAGGAATGCCAAAACTTTCCAACATGCTGTCAAAAGGTTAAGCACCAGGCAACTTACGACAGAAAACAATCAACCTGCGACATGGACTGCGTACTTACCCCTGGGTATTTTTGCAATGTAGGAGAGTAGTGATCAAGAGTTACATATATCTTTTCGAGAAGGCTCAAATGCGTATTAACTTTGTCGCCCAAAATGACAACCTGAATCACGTAAGGAATAATGAGTTCATAATGATATATCGCAAGTTATTGCAAGCATTATACAAGTTTAATAAAATGAATGAACCTTTCATTCCTATGCATGTCTATGACTTAATCTGTAAACAAGGAATACTCCACAAATGCTACTGTACAGGAAGAAGAAAATACAGTGTCTGACAATATAACCCAGGAGATAGACAGTGTAAACAAGGAATACCTTGGCTTCAGCCTTTTGGAGCTCAGAGCGCCTTGTTTCAAGCATTTGTTTGTACCAGAGGCCTACTTTTGTTAGAACTACGGCTTGTTTGACCATGTGACTGCAATGATCAGTCAAATCCTCTGATCTGAAATAAATAAATAATAACCACATCAAGTTATAATGGGGTGTATTAAAAAGACATTTCTGTGGAAGTTGTTGCCATGATCAGTATTTGGTAATGCCCAGTCTGTAGTCTTCGCAAGCAATTTATGAAACATTCATGAGAATAAAATAAAAAGTAGTTAAATATGTTAGGTTGGATCTGCATTTTAAATGCAAGATGGGCTAACCTGTTTTCAGTTTTTTCCGTTGACAATTTTTGCTCAATCTCCACAAACTCCTTTGACAACTTCATGATAGATACCAAAATGCACTCCAATTGCTTTTCTTGCCCATTCTTAATGAGAGCACCATCGTAATCCATAACTGAACCGTTCAGTTTGAGAAGTTCATCATACTGCACATCTTGCTTGGGAGCCTCATGTGATCTTCCTGGTGATGTGTTGTTAGGCTCCACCTCGATGTCACGCAGAATCATTTCAGCACTCGCTTGCTTGATGACTTCAGGATCTTCCTGGTGCTCTCGGAAGAAACGCTCTTTCTGTAGCGCTGCTAGCTTCTCCTTCAACTTCCGCTTTTCTTCATTCGACAGACACAGGGCCTTCTCCTTCTCAGAGATCACAGCTTCAAGTGAAGACAGTTTTGCATCAAATCTCAGTGCAGCTTCATGCATGTCATCCATAGAATCATCAAGTAAACTTCTTGTAACAGTACGGTATAGCCCATCCCTCACATCACCTTCGATTCGGAGGTCCTCCTGCTCTTCTCTGCTTTTCTCAATTTGCCTCAAGAGCTCTTGTTCTGAAGATAACTGAAGAGATATGTCTTTGCTGGCTTCAGAGAGCTGAGATGATAACTCCTTAACATCCTTCATATTATCTGCAAGCAAACCTCTAAGATGCTGATTATCATAGTATAAGGAATCAATTTTGCTTGCCAGTCTGCACCTCTCATCGAGTTCATCGTGAGTCGTGTGAAGTGTGGGTGCCTTTATATTCTTGGACATGATTTGGTCCATTCTAGCAATGATCTGTGGAATTTTCTTTCTTAAAGGTTCAAACTCCACATCATTCTGAAGAGCAAGAGACCCCTTCTCTCGTTTCAATTTGAAGAGCTCCTCTGTCTTTTCTTGCAGGGCCAGTTCATGAGCCCTCTTCAATTTGCTTATTTCAGACTTAAAGTAGCTTATCGTTTCTTCCCTGGTCATAGCATTCAAATGGCGGAAGTCAGATTTTTCCGAGATAACCATGGATTTCTGTTTCCTGAAACTCTTGCTTTCCTCGGTGCGGGGTGAGGCATGATCCTCCTTTGTTTTCTTTCCAAATAAATACTTCCACTTATTGCTCTTGCTACCTGAACTTTCTTGCTTAGTGTGAGAAATGTGTGATTCTGGTACTGAAGGCAACAACAGCTTAGAAAGAGCACCCAGGTCCTCACGCATCGCGGCAAACTGAGATACTGCTTCCTGCCAATTCTTGCTCATAATGTTTGTGACAGAAATTTGCTCATACAACTTCCTCTCCAGCTCCTCCTGCAATCCAGCAATGCATTCTGCGACTGTAATGCCGATGATTTCCAGTTGCAACTCATGTTCCCACTGAAGATCAGTAACCGAAGGGTTGGACAGGCCAGGCATGTCCCTAGCTTGCCGGAACACGACGGCCAGCAGCAGCTTCAGTGCGTTGAACCTTTCATCTATCTCGATCAGCATCACATCAAGGGACATGCCCAGGTGCGTGCCGACTATGTAGCCATTATCCGGTAAAGCGTAGTTCTCCAGACCTGTTACATCCCCCTTGAGCTTATCCAGATGTGTATCTACTTCCAGTTTCATCATATCTAAGTACTCCAAGTAGTTGGTCTCCGCATTTGGGGCGCAAATGTGTCGGTTTGATCGCGACAGCGATCTTCCAGACCCTTCAAAGTAGCTCTCAGTGCTGGAGTTGGACTTGAAGGACAACCTCGGCGTCAGTGAATCTTCGGATGTTACAGACCAGCCGTCTGGAACGGTTGGTCTGTTGGGCAGAGAGGTCATTCTTTCACTAAACACCTGCAGACGGATTTTCAGATTTAGTTTAGCATCAGATGGGAAGGTTAACAGTTGGCACAAATTTGAATCTTGGAATTAAATTAAACTAACCGACAGAGGAACAGTCTTAAACTTGAGCATAAGAGTGATGATTTTACATTCACTGGAAGTAAAATTGATGATACCGATAAATGAATATACTAGCATCATTTGATTCTAGCATTACATTCACATGTGTAATCAAATGGTACGGATCACACATGAATTCTTTGTTTCAAAAAGGAGAATATAGCACTCTGTGAGTTCTGTTGAACTTACCAACAGCCAATCGTTGGACACAGTTGTTTGAGAATATACTCACTGGACACAACAGAAAACTGATAACTAATTGTCGCATATTATGACTGCGGCCCCAAGGCAGAGTGGGTGAAACTTGAAATACGTACTACTCAAACTGTATGGAAACTTTAAAATTGTTTGGTCCAAAGCACCAGATCACTGGACACAACAGAAAGCTGATAACTAAACAGTGGAAGACAGTCGCTAATTCGTCAAATACTTGCTCAAAATTCCAAGTTCAAATTCAGTTCCCGTCAAGAGAAACTGAAAACAGAAATCCCTGACATGATTCATGTTTATATAAGACAAACTGACGAAATGAAGCGTACACAGATGTTTGTTTGGTTGATTCAGAACAGAGGAAACACCTGAACCTGACCACGATATGTGAGAAAGAATACATTTCATGATGATTATATGCGGTGCTTGGAAGAAAATAAAGTGTTTAATCCTCGCCACCTTATGTGTGGAACGAGCAGGCAGGAATGGACAGAGAAACAGAGCATCGCCACGGACGGCACAAGACTAGAGGCGCGCATACCTTGGTGATCGGATGGCTCGCTGGCTGGATCGCCTCCATGGCCGCCGCGCCTGTGTCGCCGATGGCGGTTTAATCGGCTGACTTCCTGCGCGGGAGCACCGCAGCCTAGCGCTGATACGCGGCTGCTCCGGCGTCCAGGTAGTCACTAACCGGTACAGTACTAACGAACTACCCGGTCGTACAGGAGACAGGGGCCGCCATTATTGGACTGGAGACTTGGGGAGGAAGAGGATAGAGGGGATAGGCGGAAGACGGGAGGCGATGGCGACGGAGAAGGAAGGGGGTGAAGCCGGGTTAATGCGGGAGACAGCGACCGCCGCGGCCGGGGAGAAAGTGTATGAGGATAATACCGGGAGGGTGGGTAGCCCCGGGGGGCGAACGGATCGCCGGCGCGTCGCCAGGTAGGTGGTGACGACGGCCGGGGACTCGAGCGGGATGGGATGGTGGCAGCGGACGCCGGCGGGGCCCGCCTCCGCCGAGATGTGACGGGAGGGAAACAGTCCACTCAGTGGGGCCCGTTCTGATTGGCGGGGGTTTCGGTTCCGTTTTCCACGGGGCGCATCCGGTCGTACATCGCCACCACTTGTTTAATCGTTGGTTAATTAGCTTTTTAACCAACAATTAATCGTTAGTTAGAACTAGCAAATGAGCCCGTGCGTTGTAACGGGTGAAAAAAAACACTTCCTAATCTAATAACCATGAGTCCAAACCTTCAGTAGGTCCATATCCTTTATTTCAACCCATGGCATCCCATCTGTATTTCTATTTATATTTCTTCCCACTCTAGTTGACGCTGGCCTCAGTGTTGACATCAACACAACACGTTTGAATGTTGTCAATCTTAACACGTCTCCCTTTCGGCATACGATGCAAATGAGCCAGTGCGTTGCAACGGGTGAAAAAACACTCACTAATCTAATAACCATGAATTCGTAGGCCCATGTCCTTTATTTCAACACATGGTATCCCATCCGTGTTTCTATTTATCCTTGTTCCCACTCTCGTCAACGCTGGCCTCAGTGTTCACACCATCACAACACGTTTGAATGTTGTCAATCTTAAGACGTCTCCCTTTCGGCATAGGATGATAAATCTGTTTTTTCTGTGAAGTTTTTAGATATTGTTTTGTTCCCCATCCTGGTTTTGCCGAAGTGTTCATTTTCAATTCGGAGCGCACCGGTATGAAGGAAAGACTGATCATGCGCTATTGATTAAGGTTTCATTGTAAATAGCATTTTTTAAATGGTTAACAGTTAAAAATAATATCATAGTCAGATTCTACATGTTTTTCTAATCAAATTTCATATATAACATGTTAAATTTAGAGTTAGGGTTAAAAAGCTATGGATTTTTTTTAAAATCGATTAATATGTACTACGGGTTTATTACCAAAAACTTGAGGGCGTTTTCTGTAAAATAGCATGACGGACCAAGAATATCTATTTCTTTTATTAGTAGGTATAGATTGGTGGTATTTATTGGCCAAAAAACCAATAAAGGTTCACCATAGTTACAAAAATTGATGGTGTTTGGTTAATTTAAAAACACTAGTAAACCAATAAAAGTGATTTTGTACCAAAATAAATTGTATTTGTTGGTCCTGGACTCGTGACCCCCCCCCCCCCCCCCCAAAAAAAAACTATGTAATAATTGGTCTTCAACAAAAAAATGTTATTGTTGAGATAAGCATTTTATTATCACTACACACACAAAAATGTGTGAATGTGATACACTGTCTTTTTTGCAAAAATATCATATCTATTATAAAGATTCACCGGAGGTACAAAGCACCATAAACATAATAAAAATTACATCGAGGTTCACGGGCAACCGAACGACCATTGCCGTCGCCAGAACAAGCCACCGACGCGACACTGTCGCCGCTCCCATATCGGAACCAGTTTGAACTTGTCGATGACAGCCGGGAAAGTCTTCGTGCACGTGCCCCTATGGACCAACGTTCGGGAGCCGCACATTGAATCCTTGGATTGATCTGAAGAACCTGACACGAAATGTCATCGTTGCGAGCGCATGACGAGAAACCCTAACCTCACCGCTCTGAGGAGCTGGCAGGAATCTATGTTAGAGCTGCATCTAATCCGTCCTGACGAACAAACTTGAGAAGGATCGGAGCCCGAAAGACTAACTCGAAGAAGAAGCACCACAATCCGTCAGAGTGCCGCCCTTGTGAGAACCAAAAACCCTACCTATCTAAGCCGAGGTACCAGGAATACCCTCCCTGCCACCGGCCGCCGAAGCGACAGGCGAAGGGAAGGTGAATCCAGGGACTCGCAGGCGGAGATCAAAGGGAAGAAGGCTTTCCCTAATCACCTTAGTGTGACACACCATTGCATGCTTGATCCAAGGATTGAACCTGAGGCGGGCTCCGCAACATCGAGTCTTACCAATGAGCCACGAATCAGTTCGGGCAAAGATGATACCAACACATGGTGCCGCTACAAAAGATCGTAGAGAATCGTTCTACAATTTTGTGATAGTCATGATTTGACATCAAAAATAAAATACGATTTAACCATATAAGAAAGTTTATCAACATCTATGACATTGAATCGATGATTTCATCATGAAATATACTTATACGATGCGTGCTCATTTTTTATTTTTATTTTCTGAAAAGAAAGGTCATCCCTCTATATTTTTTATCTGACAAAGCATATTTATATAGAAATTCATGTTAAAGTGCAACTTTAAGAACTACTCCCTCCAAAACGACATGAGGTTTTGGACGAATGTAGGACATCATCTCCTGTTGTTGGATGTGGAGACACGTATGTTAATGCAGTGCTGGCGTTTAGGTGAGGGAACAATAACAGCCCATATAACCGATTCTACATGAGACAAAGCATGTGCGTAGAATGAAACGAACAGATATTCGTAATTTAAAAGGTTGGTAAGCTCGATCTGAACAGTTGGCATTCGTCATTTTGACAATGTGGCCAGTGAGTTGTCACCGGGGGCAATCATAGAGCAGCAGCAAGGCAAGTCAATGATGGGAGCATTCTTGTCTGAGGAGGGATTTTGTTAGGTCAGAGAGAGACGCAGCGCTGCTGGCTTCCTCTCGCTCTTGTGACGGCCGGAAAAGGGCCGTCTGCTGTTTCGAGGATTAACTGAAACTAGCAGCATGATGTACAACGATGTTGCATGGTTGATTGGTATGTAGAAAAAGTAAACCATAACCTTGCTCGGTTGAGCGTGAGAAAGGAGTGCCAAAATAATGTGGTACTAGCGCGATGCCCGAGCGTTGCCACGGAACCATTGGCTTAGAGGTGGTGAAATAACGCTAGTGTCGTTTATCAATGTCGTCAAAGAATTTTAAATGACCATATTAGGTTGGGGATAGAACTAAAATTAAGATCGATTTTGGGTTCAAGTCACATTTTTATCTTGTTATTTGTGCCTTTTACAAAAAGTTAGTCTCACAAGAAAGCAATGTATTTGTTTATTTATAATAGATCCTACGTGTGAGTAAATTACGTTTGTTTATATGTCTCTTGGAGTCCCTTCGAGGACATCCGATAAAATATATGTCTCTTGAAAGGTCGCTAGTTTCAGGGACTCATATGTGAACTCGCCACCAACTCCAATCTTTATGAATAGGAAAGAAATTGAATTCAGAATCTCGAGGTCTGTCTTACAACCTGGTTCGGACCATGACACAATGATATTCAGGGACATATTGGAAAAGTACAAAGAGGAGTTTTCTCATCCTTCGTCGGGTATTTCCTTAAAATAATCATGCAACTCAACTTGACAATGTATTATGTCCCTGTTTGACATAAACATTCATTGTGTAGGAAAACACTATCCGAAAATCCGCATCTGAGCCCGGGCTCAGATGCTCCCGCTCAAAAAAAATTCAAAACAAATACTAGAAATAATCCAAATTGGCCTTCTCCTATCCGAAAATCCGCATCTGAGCCCGGGCTCACATGCTCCTGCTCAAAAAAAAAATTCAAAACAAATATTAGAAAAATTCAAAAAAAATCTATTTTTTTGTGTGGTAGATAATTTGATGCTGAGGTCTGCTTCAAATTTCAACTCATTTGGATATCTGAGCAGCTCTCGGCAAAAAAGACAAATCGGGTCAAAACAGTTCGTGAACAGTAAACGTTTTTACAGACCCTGATTTTATCTTTTTGCAGAGAGCTGCTCAAATGTCCAAACGAGTTGAAACTTGCAGCGAACCTCACACATCAAATTATCTACCACCCAAAAAAATCGAATTTTTCTAGTATTGTTTTTGATTTTTTTCGTCGGAGCGGGTGCAGCTGAGCCCGGGAGCCAAATTGGCCTTCTCAACACTATCTTGTTATTTTTTTCTCTATCTTGAACTTTGTATCGCGGGCATGACTTAGCACAACTAGGAAAGCAAGAGAAGATAAAGATACGCAAGACTAGAAAAAGTATTCGCTAGCACCATTCAGAGGAACAAAGTACCATCTACTTGAGTTTCTACTTGGCCCTATTGCAAGTGGTAGAGAAGAAGTATTCAATTATCTCCATTCTTCACTCTGAAATGTCACATAGCGTTTCTTTGGTGTGTTGAAGCAGAAACGGTGCATTTCTCAAACAAAAGCCTAGCTATCTCCCCACGAATCAAGCAGGGATTATCGTTGCTCATATGACATTGAAAAACTTCATAAGAGACTACAGTAGTTTGTATGATTATCGGGCGATGATGATAACTACTATCCTCCAGACCATGTGGTCAACACTATGTGGGAGGTGAAACTACGACCATGGACACAACTTGGAACATGATTGCCGATGACGTGTCAGCGACAGAGAGTAGGATTGTCGTATAATTGACAATACTGAAAACCGTAGTACTCCCGATAGGATGGTGTCTAGGACCGGAAGTACCAGAGGGGATCGCACAAGGGGGGTTTACCCAGTTTTGGGTCCTCGTCATGGAGGTAAAACCCTACTCCTACTTTGAATTTGATTGATGAGGGAAAACACCCCATGTGAGGGGGTTACAATATCTGTGGAGATGTTGCTATCGATACTATGGCTATGATATCAGATGTCTCAAAGTGCCCCCTGATGGGGAACGTTGCATGAAAATCAATTTTTTTTCCTACGAACACCCAAGATCTAATCTGGGATATGCATAGCAACGAGAGGGGAGTGTGTCTACGTACCCTTGCTGACCGAAAGCGCAAGCGTATTTAACGCGGTTGATGTAGTCGTAATCTTCACGATCCAACCGATCTAGTGCCGAAAGGACGACACCTCTGAGTTTAGTTCACGTGCGGCTCGGTGACGTATCCTCCTCCTTGATCCAGAAAGGGAAGGCGAAGAAGTAGATGGGATCACAACGGCATGGTGGTGATGGTGATGGTGGAGTCGGAATACCGGCAGTGCTTCGCTAAGCGCTACACGACCGGGCGTGTAGTGTGCCGGAGGTAGAGAGGGGGCAGCGGGGCTTTGGTGTGCCTTTGGTGTGCCCCCTCCCCTCAATATATAGGTGTGAAGGGGCTAGGAGTCCAACCCTTATCCTCCAAGGGCTGGCGCGAAGGGAGAAGGGAATTGGACTCCAAGTCCAATCCTTCTCTGACTAGGTCTCTCCTTCCACCTCTTCCCTAGCCGCATGGGCCTTTGGGGGCTTGGTGCGCCTCCCCTCAGCCCATGTTGGCCCTAGGGACGTGATGGAACCTTGGTGAACTTCTGGACTCGTCCGGAAGTCTCCGGAACCTTCTGGAAGCTTCCTGGTACAATAACAGAAAAACCAAACTTTTTCCGGAACCCTGAAAATAACTTTTCATATATAAATCTTTACCTCTCGACCATTCCAAAAATCCTCGTGACGTTCGGGATATCATCCGGGACTCCGAACAACATCCGATTACCAACATCAAATATCTCAATACTACTCTAGCGTCAATGAACGTTAAGCGTGTGACCTTGTGGGTTCGAGAACTATGTAGACATGACCGAGACACCTCTCCGGTCAATAACTAATAGCGAAACCTGGATGCCCATATTGGTTTCTACATATTCCACGAAGATCTTCATCAGTTGAACCACGATGTCGAGGATTCAGTTAATCCTATATGCAATCCCTTTGTCCGGCGATATGTTACTTGTTCGAGATTCGATCGTCGGTATCTTCATACCTAGTTCAATCTCGTTACTGGCAAGTATCTTTACTTGTTCCGTAATACAAGATTCCGTGACTAAACTCATTAGTCACATGAAGCTTCTTGTGATGTTGTATTACCGAGAGGGCCCAGAGATATCTCTTCATCACACCGAGCGACAAATCCTAGTCTCGATCCATGCAACCCAACAGACACCTTCGCAGATACCTGTAAAGCACATTTATGATCACCCAGTTACGAAGTGACGTTTAATAGCACACAAGGTATTCCTCCGGTGTCCGAAAGTGACATGATCTCATGGTCTAAGGAACAGATACTTGACATGAAGAAAGATGTAGCAAATAACTAAGCGATACGATCTGTTGCTAAGCTTACGGTTGGGTCTATCCATCACATCATTCTCCTAATGGTGTGATCACGTTATCAAATGACAACTCATATCTATGGTTAGGAAACTTTAACCATCTTTGATCAACAAGCTAGTCTAGTAGAGGCTCATTAGGGACATAGTGTTGTCTATGTATTCACACATGTATTTAAGTTTCCAGTCAATACAATTCTAGCATGAATAATAAACATTTATCATGAACGGAAAATATGATAATAACCAATTTATTATTTCCTCTAGGGCATATTCCCAAGAGCCCCTTGGTCTCATCTTATAAAGGGGGACCAGACTTAGGGTTACATGGTTTGCTAAACGGCCTATAGTCCCGGTTGAACGAGGGCTTCTTGACTTGTACGCAAAGATGACAACCTTCTGGAAGAAGGGCTTCCAGCAGGCCGAGGGACCCTGGCCATACCTCGTCATGCTGGCCTTGAAGCCGGCACAGAGGCTAGCTTCCTGGCTACTCCTGATACCATACACTGTTAGTAGCCCCCTGATATAGTTGGGGTAGAAAAATGCCATGAGTTCAAATCTAGAATTAGTTTCTGGATTTGGGCATTTTTCTTTTCGGGCACATGTCATTTTACAAGCTAGCCCCTCACTTTTGTAAAATTCATAAGTATTTCATTCCTTGCTCAATTTTTACAAACTTGATATCGATTCCATATTAAATCTTGCATGGGCCCAAATATGAACTTGGATTTCTTATTTTGGAAATCTATAAATCGGTTACGTACTGTTTTGCTAAAAACAACACTAATGGTTTTATTTATAACTTAAGCTTCTTTTGTCCAATTCATATGAACTTTATATCCATTTTGACCAGCTCATTCCAAGTATTCAAAAAATGCACTTGGTTTTCCAGGTTGGTGACACAATTTTAAATTCATTCTTGTTTTGCACAAACCCCTCTAAAACTTGTTTCGATCATAACTTGACTTCCGTAAATCCTTTGTTTATGATGATCTCATGCTCATGCATCATAAATAACTTGAATATTCTGTTCTTTCCATAACCATTTTGATTTAATAAATGCACACGGGGACACAGTTGAACCATTTCACTAATGATTCAACTCCATTTAAAACCGCTAGATGTTTAGCTCCTAACATATCCTCTTTAAACTTGTCATGAATGCATATGTTTGAGCCTTTTCCATGAAGTCTTGTCTGTCGAGTCATTTGGTTCTTTCCATTTTGGTTAGTGTCCGGTAATGAGGAAGAGTACGAGGGTCAGAGCTACGACACTTCAGAGGAGCAACCTTCTCACTAGGATAAGGGGCAATCAGGCAAGGATGATCATACCTCAATACTAATACTAGCTTTGCTTGCTAGATTTCCGATGCTTTATGTCTCGTTACCATCCATATATTTAAGCCTACAATGTTGCCCTGATAAGGCCATGACTTCTACCTCGTAGCAAACCTTGTGATGGCTATGTTATTACTTGCTCCCTTTGCTTAATATCATCCATAGGGTTTTGCACAGTCCGTCAAAAGGAAAAGAAAGGAACAACAGTCAATCAGAGAAGGGGCGAATCAATATGCTCGCATGCATGTATGGGGAATAACACTTAGATGGCTTTACGTCGATTCGTAGATTCTAGAACCCGGCAAATGTAAGGCAATTTGTTTGAAACTGAATCTGAAGTACATACACACTGGACATGTGGCACATCTCAAACTATGCGTACCCGAAAAAGTAAATCAATATGCTAGTAACAGAAAATTGATTAATCTCCACTTGTTCTTGTTCAACCGTCGTGTCATCCCAAAAATCGGCATCCTAGGCTACTATGGCTCCTTAGCTAGGCGCCTTGCCTTGGAGATGCCGCTCTTTCCACCGGACACATCAACTCTCTCGGGAGGGTGGATGACCCCACCTCGGCCGCCGACACCTTCTGTTGGGGTGCCTGGCCGCGGCAACATGGGGGCGGCGAGTAGCGAACGGATCATCTTGCCAGTGACTTCCCTTGAGGTAGGTAGTGTTCTTGTCTTCCTCTGGATGAATTGGCTCGGGGGGGATGACAGACACATTGCAATGCATGGGGATGCATCCACGTTCGTGACCATCCCCAAGGCCAAAACTAAACTAATCACTACTGCTCTAATAATCATGCTAATGCAAAATCAATCAATGTGTGCCTCCATCCCTAGCGTACTAGCTCGAGGAGGAACAAAGGGAAGCCACTTGGAAAGAATGATTTGTGGTGAATTGCCTCATTGCCTTCTATTTATAAATAGGATCATAACTTGCACACCAAGACAAGATCATAACAAAATCAATCTACAAGATGCTAGAATCCCTATACAATCTGTTACGACGCAAAACTAATCATGTACTTTATAACAAAAGATTTTCCACAATCTCCAAAGATATTTATGTTCAATTTTCATAAATACTAACGATCTGATGTCAATTCAGAGTTTTTTTGTGAACTATGTTTGACATGTTCAATTCCTTAGTACGAATCTCAAAACAAGACATAGGGAAATCATCGTTCACTCACACACATCCTCCGAGCGAACTATGAGCTGAGGACATGAAATATTTTGCTCAGGAATCTGACCGATGTTGGAAATTTTCTTTTTTGGGTTGACAATTGATGTCTACTACGCAACCTTCTTCTTGTAGACGTTGTTGGGCCTCAAAGTGCAGAGGTTTGTAGGACAGTAGCAAATTTCCCTCAAGTGGATGACCTAAGGTTTATCAATCCGTGGAAGGTGTAGGATGAAGATGGTCTCTCTCAAACAACCCTGCAACCAAATAACAAAGAGTCTCTTGTGTCCCCAACACACCCAATACAATGGTAAATTGTATAGGTGCACTAGTTCGGCGAAGAGATGGTGATACAAGTGCAATATGGATGGTAGATATGAGTATTTGTAATCTGAAAATATAAAAACAGCAAGGTAGCAAGCGATAAAAGTGAGCGTAAACGGTATTGCAATGCTAGGAAACAAGGCCTAGGGTTCATACTTTCACTAGTGCAAGTTCTCTCAACAATAATAACATATTTGGATCATATAACTATCCCTCAACATGCAACAAAGAGTCACTCCAAAGTCACTAATAGCGGAGAACAAACGAAGAGATTATTGTAGGGTACGAAACCACCTCAAAGTTATCCTTTCTAATCGATCTATTCAAGAGTCCGTAGTAAAATAACACGAAGCTATTCTTTCCGTTCGATCTATCATAGAGTTCGTGCTAGAATAACACCTTAAGACACAAATCAACCAAAACCCTAATGTCACCTAGATACTCCAATGTCACCTCAAGTATCCGTGGGTATGATTATACGATATGCATCACACAATCTCAGATTCATCTATTCAACTAACACATAGAATCTCAAAGAGTGCCCCAAAGTTTCTACCGGAGAGTCAAGACGAAAACGTGTGCCAACTGATACGTCTCCAACGTATCTATAATTTTTTATTGTTCCATGCTATTATATTATCCATCTTGGATGTTTTATGGGCTTTACTATGCACTTTTATATTATTTTTGGGAGTAACCTATTGACCCAGAGCCCAGTGCCGGTTCCTGTTTTTTCCCTTGTTTCAGTGTTTCGAAGAAAAGGAATATCAAACGGAGTCGAAATGGAATGAAATCTTCTGGAGAAGTTATTTTGGAAGGAAAGCAACCCGGGAGACTCGGAGTCCACGTCAAGAAAGCAACAAGGGAGGCACGAGGCAGGGGGCGCGCCCACCCCCCTGGGCTCGCCCTCCACCCTCGTGGGCCCCTCGTGGCTCCCCTGATGTACTTCTTTCACCTATATATACCCATATACCCTAAAACGATCGGGGAACAGAAGAGATCGGGAGTTCCGCCGCCGCAAGCCTCTGTAGCCACCAAAAACCAATTGGGACCCTGTTCCGGCACCCTGCCAGAGGGGGGAACCCTCACCGGTGGCCATCTTCATCATCCCGGTGCTCTCCATGACGAGGAGGGAGTAGTTCACCCTCGGGGCTGAGGGTATGTACCAGTAGCTATGTGTTTGATCTCTCTCTCTCTCGTGTTCTTGATTTGGCACGATCTTGATGTATCGCGAGCTTTGCTATTATAGTTGGATCTTATGTTTCTTCTCCCCCTCTACTCTCTTGTAATGGATTGAGTTTCCCTTTGAAGTAATCTTATCGGATTGAGTCTTTAATGATTTGAGAACACTTGATGTATGTCTTGCCGTGCGTATCTGTGGTGACAATGGGATATCACGTGATTCACTTGATGTATGTTTTGGTGATCAACTTGCGGGTTCCGCCCATGAACCTATGCATAGGGGTTGGCACACGTTTTCGTCTTGATTCTCCGGTAGAAACTTTGGGGCACTCTTTGAGGTTCTATGTCTTGGTTGAATAGATGAATCTGAGATTTTGTGATGCATATCGTATAATCATACCCACGGATACTTGAGGTGACATTGGAGTATCTAGGTGACATTAGGGTTTTGGTTGATTTGTGTCTTAAGGTGTTATTCTAGTACGAACTCTAGGGCTGTTTGTGACACTTATAGGAATAGCCCAATGGATTGATTGGAAAGAATAACTTTGAGGTGGTTTCGTACCCTACCATAATCTCTTCGTTTGTTCTCCGCTATTAGTGACTTTGGAGTGACTCTTTGTTGCATGTTGAGGGATAGTTATATGATCCAATTATGTTATTATTGTTGAGAGAACTTGCACTAGTGAAAGTATGAACCCTAGGCCTTGTTTCCTAGCATTGCAATACCGTTTGTGCTCACTTTTATCATTAGTTACCTTGCTGTTTTTATATTTTCAGATTACAAAAACCTATATCTACCATCCATATTGCACTTGTATCACCATCTCTTCGCCGAACTAGTGCACCTATACAATTTACCATTGTATTGGGTGTGTTGGGGACACAAGAGACTCTTTGTTATTTGGTTGCAGGGTTGCTTGAGAGAGACCATCTTCATCCTACGCCTCCCACGGATTGATAAACCTTAGGTCATCCACTTGAGGGAAATTTGCTACTGTCCTACAAACCTCTGCACTTGGAGGCCCAACAACGTCTACAAGAAGAAGGTTGCGTAGTAGACATCAAGCATTTTCTGGCGCCGTTGCCGGGGAGGTGAGTGCTTGAAGGTATATCTTTAGGTCTTGCAATTGAATCTTTTTGTTTCTTGTTTTAGCACTAGTTTAGTTTATAAAAGAAAACTACAAAAAAATGGAATTGAGTTTACCTCATACGCTTCATCTTTTTAATATCTTTCGTGAGAGTGATGGAAAGGAAAAGTGTGCTCAAGTGCTAGAAGAAGAATTACATAGAATCATTGGCATAAAATATGTGAATGATGAGCATGATTGCAATGTTGTTAGTATGAAATCCTTGAATATCCATAGTACTAATGATGATTGCACTAGTCATGATGAAAATGTCTCCTATAAACATGTCAATTTTTGTGGGGTGTATTGGGTTTGCAAGTACACACCAAATAGAGAAGATAGATATTGCAAGAGGCATAAGCATTTAGAAACTAAATGGTTGCAAGAGAGGCTAGATGTTTGTGCTGAAAATTTAAACTTTCTTAGCCGTACTTGTGAACTTTGCAATGAACGTGATCATTTTAGTACCCAATGCAAATTGTTTCATGATCGTATCATGTCCAAAAATTGTGATGACTTGATTTCCATTGCACATCATAATGAACTTAGTTTGCTCTTGGGTTATGAAGAAATGAAATGTATAACTAAGGTTATACCAGAATTTGCCCTTGATAGAGTTCTTCATTTTGATCTAGAAGAAATTTATATGTATTGTGCGGTGAATTGCATTGAAAATCCTTATATTGCCAATTACATAAAGAAAAGAAAACAAATAGAAGATGAAGAGAATGCTAACGAAAGGGAAGAGACTTCCCAATATCCTCCTATTATTTCTTATGATGAATCAGGTAACGAGGAGGAGCCTTCTATTCAACCAATCTCATTAATAAGGAGCTCCAAAAAGAGGATTGAACCCACACATGATGTGGTGAAGAAGAAGAAAAGAAAAAGGAAGAGAGGTAAAAAGATATCTCTCCCAAATAATGTTGCTCCTATTATTGTTGTGCCTCATGAAAATGAATCAAAAATAATTGTGGAAGATGATGCACTTGATGATGATCTCGTTATGCCTATTGCTTGTTGTGATGATTATGATTGGGAAGATAATGATACTTCTTATGATCTTGAAAATCTTTTTGGCACTTGCTTGGAAGAATATGATAATTGCTATACTATTGGTGCTATCCATACTATTAATGATGAGAGTGATTATGCTTATGATATGAAAAGGCCCAAGCTTGGGGATGCTATGTTTGATGAAGATGATGTTTTTGAGAATATATTTGCTGCAATTAATGTTTGTCCCAAGCTTGGGGATGCTACGTTTAATGAAGATGATATTTTTAGTCTCCCAAGTTTTGATATGCAAATTTATAATGATGATAGCATGCCTTCCTACTTATGATGATTATATTGATGAAAGTGGGTTTGGAAGAGTGTCAACTTTAGGAAGTAATGATCCCACTATTTTGGAGGATGTTGAATCTTATAATATTTATGAAAGTGGATTTGGAGAGGTCATGACTTTATTTAGTGATGTATCCACTATTTCGGAAGAGGTTTCAATCGATTATGATGAGAACAAAGTTGCTACTTATGATGATTATTGTGATGAAACTTATGCTATAAAAAGTAGTGATGATTATATTTATAAAACTTGTCATGATTATGATTACCCTTTTTCTGAACATTACTCTTTTAATGTGGAAACAATTTATAGTATTCAAGTCTCTTATGATACTCCCACTATTCCGAATGAGAAGAATTTTGCTTATGTGGAGAGTAATAAATTTCTATGCTTGTAGATCATGAAAAGAATGCTTTAGGTGCTGGTTATATTGTTGAATTCATTCATGATGCTACTGAAAATTATTATGAGGGCGGAATATATGCTTGTAGGAATTGCAATAATATCAAGTTTCCTCTCTATGTGCTTAAAGTTTTGAAGTTATGCTTGTTTGGCCTTCCTATGCTAGTTGATTATTGTTCCCATAAGTTGTTTGCTCACAAAATCCCTATGCATAGGAAGTGGGTTAGACTTAAATGTGCTAGTCATATTCTTCATGATGCTCTCTTTATGTTTCAATTCTTATCTTTATGTGAGCATCATTGAAATCATCATGCCTAGCTAGGGGCGTTAAACGTTAGCACTTGTTGGGAGGCAACCCAATTTTATTTTAGTTTATTGCTTTTTGGTTATGTTTAGGAATAAATAATCCATCTAGCTTCTGTTTAGATGTGGTTTTGTGTTCTAATTAGTGTTTGTGCCAAGTAGAACCTTTGGGAAGACTTGGGTGAAGTCTTTATGATCATGCTGTAAAAAATAGAAACTTTAGCGCTCACGAGATTAGCTTCAACTTTTTACTGGAGAGTGATATTTAGTTGATTGTTTTTGCAGATAATTACTAGACAAATTCCTCAGGTCCACCAATTTATTTTAGAATTTTTGGAGTTCCAGAAGTTTGTGTTAGTTACAGATTACTACAGACTGTTCTGTTTTTGACAGATTCTGTTTTTCGTGTGTTGTTTGCTTATTTTGATGAATCTATGGCTAGTAAAATAGTTTACAAACCATAGAGAAGTTGGAATACAGTAGGTTTGACACCAATATAAATAAAGAATTAGTTCATTACAGTACCTTGAAGTGGTGTTTTGTTTTCTTTCGCTAACGGAGCTTACGAGTTTTCTGTTAAGTTTTGTGTTGTGAAGTTTTCAAGTTTTGGGTAAAGATTCGATGGACTGCGGAATAAGGAGTGGCAAGAGCCTAATCTTGGGGATGCCCAAGGCACCCCAAGGTAATATTCAAGGATAACCAAGAGCCAAACTTGGGGATGCCCCGGAAGGCATCCCCTCTTTCGTCTTTGTTCATCAGTAACTTTACTTGGAGCTATATTTTTATTCACCACATGATATATGTTTTGCTTGGAGCGTCATTTTATTTTCTTTAGCTTTGTTTGCTGTTTGAATAAAATACTAAGATCTGAAATTATTAAATGGGAGAGTCTTCACATAGTTGTATAATTATTCGACTACTCATTGATCTTCACTTATATCTTCCGGAGTAGTTTGTCATTTGCTCTAGTGCTTCACTTATATCCTTTTAGAGCACAATGGTGGTTTTTTTTTGAAGAAATAGATGAACTCTCATGCTTCACTTATATTATTTTGAGAGTCTTAAACAGCATGGTAATTTGCTTAATCCTAATATGCTAGGTATTCAAGACTAGTAAAAACTTTCTTATGAGTGCATTGAATACTAAGAGAAGTTTGATACTTGATGATTGTTTTGAGATATGGAGGTAGTGATATTAAAGTTGTGCTAGTTGAGTAGTTGTGAATTTGAGAAATACTTGTGTTGAAGTTTGCAAGTCCCGTAGCATGCACGTATGGTAAACGTTATGTAACAAATTTGAAACATGAGGTGTTCTTTGATTGTCCTCCTTATGAGTGGCGGTCGGGGACGAGCGATGGTCTTTTCCTACCAATCTATCCCCCTAGGAGCATGCGCGTAGTGCTTGGTTTGATGACTTGTAGATTTTTGCAATAAGTATGTGAGTTCTTTATGACTAATGTTGAGTCCATGGATTATACGCACTCTCACCTTTCCATCATTGCTAGCCTCTTCGGTACCGTGCATTGCCCTTTCTCACATTGAGAGTTGGTGCAAACTTCGCCGGTGCATCCAAACCCCGTGATATGATACGCTCTTTCACACATAAACCTCCTTATATCTTCCTCAAAACAGCCACCATACCTACCTATTATGGCATTTTCATAGCCATTCCGAGATATATTGCCATGCAACTTTCCACCGTTCCGTTTATCATGACACATTCATCATTGTCATATTGCTTTGCATGATCATGTAGTTGACATAGTATTTGTGGCAAAGCCACCATTCATAATTCTTTCATACATGTCACTCTTGGTTCATTGCATATCCCGGTACACCGCCGGAGGCATTCATATAGAGTCATACTTTGTTCTAGTATCGAGTTGTAATCATTGAGTTGTAAATAAATAGAAGTGTGATGATCATCATTTTCTAGAGCATTGTCCCAAGTGAGGAATAAAAAAAAGAGAAAGGCCATAAAAAAGAAGGCCCAAAAAAAAGAGAAAAAGAGAGAAGGGACAATGTTACTATCCTTTTACCACACTTGTGCTTCAAAGTAGCACCATAATCTTCATGATAGAGAGTCTCTTGTTTTGTCACTTTCATATACTAGTGGGAATTTTTCATTATAGAACTTGGCTTGTATATTCCAACAATGGGCCTCCTCAAGTGCCCTAGGTCTTCGTGAGCAAGCAAGTTGGATGCACACCCACTTAGTTTCTTTTGTTGAGCTTTCATATATTTATAGCTCTAGTGCATCCGTTGCATGGCAATCCCTACTCCTTGCATTAACATCAATCGATGGGCATCTCCATAGCTCATTGATTAGCCTCGTTGATGTGAGACTTTCTCCTTTTTTGTCTTCTCCACATAACCCCCATCATCATATTCTATTCCACCCATAGTGCTATGTCCATGGCTCGCGCTCATGTATTGCGTGAAGGTTTATAAGTTTGAGATTACTAAAGTATGAAACAATTGCTTGGCTTGTCATCGGGGTTGTGCATGATGAGAGCATTCTTGTGTGACGAAAATGGAGCATGACTAAACTATATGATTTTGTAGGGATGAACTTTCTTTGGCCATGTTATTTTGAGAGGACATAATTGCTTAGTTAGTATGCTTGAAGTATTATTACTTTTATGTCAATATGAACTTTTATCTTGAATCTTTCGGATCTGAATATTCATACCACAATTAAGAAGAATTACATTGAAATTATGCGAAGTAGCATTCCACATCAAAAATTCTGTTTTTATCATTTACCTACTCGAGGACGAGCAGGAATTAAGCTTGGGGATGCTGATACGTCTCCAACGTATCTATAATTTTTGATTGTTCCATGCTATTATATTATCCATCTTGGATGTTTTATGGGCTTTACTATGCACTTTTATATTATTTTTGGGACTAACCTATTGACCCAGAGCCCAGTGCCACTTCCTGTTTTTTCCCTTGTTTCAGTGTTTCGAAGAAAAGGAATATCAAACAGAGTCGAAACGGAATGAAATCTTCTGGAGAAGTTATTTTTGGAAGGAAAGCAACCCAGGAGATTTGGAGTCCACGTCAAGAAAGCAACAAGGGAGGCACGAGGCAGGGGGCGCACCCACCCCCCTGCGTGGGCCCCTCATGGCTCCCCTGACGTACTTCTTTCACCTATATATACCCATATACCCTAAAACGATCGGGGAACAGAAGAGATCGGGAGTTCCGCCGCCGCAAGCCTCTGTAGCCACCAAAAACAAACCGGGGCCCTGTTCCGGCACCCTGCCGGAGGGGGGAACCCTCACCGGTGGCCATCTTCATCATCCCGACGCTCTTCATGAGGAGGAGGGAGTAGTTCACCCTCGGGGCTGAGGGTATGTACCAGTAGCTATGTGTTTGATCTCTCTCTCTCTCTCTCTCGTGTTCTTGATTTGGCACGATCTTGATGTATCGCGAGCTTTGCTATTATAGTTGGATCTTATGTTTCTTCTCCCCCTCTACTCTCTTGTAATGGATTGAGTTTTCCCTTTGAAGTAATCTTATCGGATTGAGTCTTTAATGATTTGAGAACACTTGATGTATGTCTTGCCGTGCGTATCTGTGGTGACAACGGGATATCACGTGATTCAGTTGATGTATGTTTTGGTGATCAACTTGCAGGTTCCGCCCATGAACCTATGCATAGGGTTTGGCACACGTTTTCGTCTTGATTCTCCGGTAGAAACTTTAGGGCACTCTTTGAGGTTCTATGTGTTGGTTGAATAGATGAATCTGAGATTTTGTGATGCATATCGTATAATCATACCCACGGATACTTGAGGTGACATTGGAGTATCTAGGTGACATTAGGGTTTTGGTTGATTTGTGTCTTAAGGTGTTATTCTAGTACGAACTCTAGGGCTGTTTGTGACACTTATAGGAATAGCCCAACGGATTGATTGGAAAGAATAACTTTGAGGTGGTTTCGTACCCTACCATAATCTCTTCGTTTGTTCTCCGCTATTAGTGACTTTGGAGTGACTCTTTGTTGCATGTTGAGGGATAGTTATATGATCCAATGATGTTATTATTGTTGAGAGAACTTGCACTAGTGAAAGTATGAACCCTAGGCCTTGTTTCCTAGCATTGCAATACCGTTTGTGCTCACTTTTATCACTTGTTACCTTGCTGTTTTTATATTTTCAGATTACGAAAACCTATATCTACTATCCATATTGCACTTGTATCACCAACTCTTCGCCGAACTAGTGCACCTATACAATTTACCATTGTATTGGGTGTGTTGGGGACACAAGAGACTCTTTGTTATTTGGTTGCAGGGTTGCTTGAGAGAGACCATCTTCATCCTACGTCTCCCACTGATTGATAAACCTTAGGTCATCCACTTGAGGGAAATTTGCTACTGTCCTACAAACCTCTGCATTTGGAGGCCCAAAAACGTCTACAAGGAGAAGGTTGCGTAGTAGACATCACCAACCCCTATGCATAGGTTCATGGGCGGAACCCGCAAGTTGATCACCAAAACATACATCAAGTGGATCACGTGATATCCCATTGTCACCACAGATAAGCACGGCAAGACATACATCAAGTGTTCTCAAATCCTTAAAGACTTCAAAGGGAAAACTCAATACATTACAAGAGAGTAGAGGGGGAGAAACATCATAAGATCCAACTATAATAGCAAAGCTCGTGATACATCAAGATCGTATCATCTCAAGAACACGAGAGAGAGAGAGAGAGAGAGATCAAACACGTAGCTACTGGTACATACCCTCAGCCCCGAGGGTGAACTACTCCCTCCTCGTCATGGAGAGCGTCGGGAAGATGAAGATGGCCACCGGTGAGGGATCCCCCCTCCGGCAGGGTGCCGGAACAAGGTCCCGATTGGTTTTTGGTGGCTACAGAGGCTTGCAGCGGCGGAACTCCCGATCTATTCTGCTCCCCGATGATTTTAGGGTATATGGAGATATATATATAGACGAAAGAAGTCGGTCAGGGGAGCCACGAGGGGCCCACGAGGGTGGGGGGCGCGCCCAGGGAGGCAGGTGCGCCTCCCTGCCTCGTGGCCACCTCGAAGCTTTCTTGACTTCAACTCCAAGTCTCCTGGATCACGTTCGTTCCAAAAATCACGGTCCCGAGGGTTTCATTCCGTTTGGACTCCGTTTGATATTCCTTTTCTGCGAAACACTGAAACAAGGGAAAAAACAGAAACTGGCACTGGGCTCTGGGTTAATAGGTTAGTCCCAAAAATAATATAAAAGTGTTTAATAAAGCCCATAAACATCCAAAACAGATAATATAATAGCATGAATACTTCATAAATTATAGATACGTTGGAGACGTATCAGCATCCCCAAGCTTAATTCCTGCTCATCCTCGAGTAGGTAAATGATAAAAGAAATAATTTATGAAGTGTGAATGCTAGCAGGTGCACAAGTTTGATCAATGATAATTTCAATCACCTTTTCTAGCATCATTATATATCATAACAGTAGCTCAACTCATAAAACTTTTCATGATCAAGTAACAAGCTATTCACATGTTAGAGTATAGATCATAAACTTTCTTGAAAACTAATAAACCGTGTTATCAGTCATCAAACAATTACAATTCATCTTATTTTCAGGAAGAGTCTATGTCAGAGCTTTGATTTAGCAAACTCCACATACTCAACTATCATTTAGTCTTTCACAATTGCTAACACTCACGTGATATTTATGGGTTCAAAGTTTTAATCAGACATAGAGAAAGATAGGGGCTTATAGATTCGCCTCCCAACCTTTTATCTCAAGGGTAATGTCAACAATAACAGTTCATGATGCCTTACATCCAATTGGATATATATATCAGAATCTTTCCAACACAATGTGCTTGCCAAAGGATAAAATGTAAAAAGGAAAGGTGAAGATCACCATGACTCTTGCATAAGGTAAAAGAAAAGATAGGCCCTTCGCAGAGGGAAGCAGAGGTTGCCATGCGCTTTTATAGTTGGATGCACAAAATCTTAATGCGAGGGAACATCACTTTATATTGCCACTTGTGATAGGGACCTTTATTATGCAGTCCGTAGCTTTTATTGCTTCCATATCACAAGATCGTATAAAGCTTATTTTCTCCACACTAAAAGATCGTACATATTTAGAGAGCAATTTTTTTTGAGGAACCATATTTAGAGAGCAATTTTTATTGCATGGACCGATGACAACTTACTTGAAGGATCTTACTCAATCCATAGGTAGGTATGGTGGACTCTCATGGCAATACTGGTTTAAGGGATGTTTGGAAGCACAAGCAGTATCTCTACTTGGTGCAAAGAATTTGGCTAGCATGAGGGGGAAAGGCAAGCTCAACGTGTTGGGCAATCCATGACAATATACTTTATTTCGGATATAAGAAAACATAACCCATTACGTTGTCTTCCTTGTCCAACATCAACCTTTTAGCATGTCATATTTTAATGAGTGCTCACAATTACAAAAGATGTCCAAGATAGTATATTTATATGTTAAATCTCTCTTCCTTCAATAGTCTTTCATGAATTGTTCAAGTGACCAATACAATGTTTGCTAACCTTCAATAAATTTACCACCTCTACTTCTTATATGTAAAGTCATTACTCCCCATGGGATAAGCATATGAAACATATATAATTTCAGATTTATGATATTCAATTCATTCAACCATTTACTCATAGGATATAAGTGAAGCACACGAGTAAATGACAAACTACTCCAAAAAGATATAAGTGAAGATCAATGAGTAGTTAAATAATTATGTAGCTATGTGAAGACTCTCTCCCATTTTAAGAATTTCAGATCTTGATACTCTATTCAAACAGCAAGCAAAACAAAACAAAATGACATCTAAGAATAGCAGTCATCATGTGAAGAAGCAAAAACTTAGGATCAACCGATACTAACCGATAGTTGTCGAAGAACAAAGGTGGGATGCCAACCGGGGCATCCCCAAGCTTAGACGCTTGAGACTTATTGAAATATTATCTTGGGATGCCTTGGGCATCTCCAAGCTTGAACTTTTGTGTCTCCTTAATTCATCTCATATCACGGTCTCCCTAAATCTCAAAAGCTTCATCCACACAAAACTCAACAAGGACTCGTGAGATAAGTTAGTATAAACCAATGCAGAAACCTTATCATACTCTACTGTAGCAAATCACTAAAATTATTATTCAACATTTCATACTAAATTCCTCTGCATATTTAATAGTCCTATCCTCAAATAGAATCATTAAAGAAGCAAACATATGCAAACAATGCAAACATAACAGCAATCTGCCTAAACAGGACAGTCTGTAAAGAATGCAGCAAGATCCATACTTCCCTAGCTACAAAAATTATGAAACAAAATTCCCACTGTAGTAAATTTATAAGAGCTTATTATGCAAAAGGTTTCAACATTTTATCACATTCTGACTTTTCTAGGGAATTTTTGCAACAGCGGTAAACTTTCTGTTTTCAAACAGCAACATGAAGACTTTTAAAATAGGCATAGTAAAGGCTATCAATGCCACTTTTATTGAAATAAAAGATGCAAAACATTGTTCTAAATAACATCAAGCAAGTCCTAACAAAATAAATTGACGTTCCAAGCAAAACAGATATCATGTGGTGAATAAAAATATAGCTCCAAGTAAAGTTACCGATGAACGAAGACAAAAGAGGGGATGCCATCCGGGGCATCCCCAAGCTTAGGCTTTTGGTTGTCCTAGAATATTACCTCGGGGTGCCTTGGGCAGCCCCAAGCTTAGGCTCTTGCCATTCCTTATTCCATAGTCCATCGAATCCTTACCCAAAACTTGAAAACTTCACAACACAAAACTCAACAGAAAACTCGTAAGCTCCGTTAGTATAAGAAAATAAAACCACCACTTAGGTACTGTTGTGAACTCATTCTAAATTCATATTGATGTAATATCTACTGTATTCCAACTTCTCTATGGTTCATACCCTCCGATACTACTCATAGATTCATCAAAATAAGCAAACAACACATAGAAAACAGAATCTGTCTAAAACAGAACAGTCTGTAGTAATCTGTACCAAACGTATACTTCTGGAACTCCAAAAATTCTGAAATAAATTGGTGGAACTGAGGAATTTGTCTAGTAATCATCTGCAAAAACAATCAACTAAATATCACTCTCCAGTAAAAAGTTTTAGCTAATCTCGTGAGCGCTAAAGTTTCTGTTTTTTATAGCAAGATCATAAAGACTTCACCCAAGTCTTCCCAAAGGTTCTACTTGGCACAAACACTAATTAAAACATAAAACCACATCTAACCAGAGGCTAGATAGATTATTAATTCCTAAACAGAACCAAAAATCAAGAAACTAAAATAAAATTGGGTTGCCTCCCAACAAGCGCTGTCGTTTAACGCCCCTAGCTAGGCATGATGATCTCAATGATGCTCACATAAGACATAAGAATTGAAACATAAAGAGAGCATCATGAAGAATATGACTAGCACATTTGAGTCTAACCCACTTCCTATGCATAGTGATATTGTGAGCAAACAACTTAGGGGAACAATAATCAACTAGCATAGGAAGGCAAAACAAGCATAACTTCAAAACTTTAAGTACATAGAGAGGAAACTTGATATTATTGCAATATGTAGAAGCATATGATCCTCTCTCATAATAATTTTCAGTAGCATCATGAATGAATTCAACAATATAACCATCACCTAAAGCATTCTTTTCATGATCTACAAGCATAGAAAAATTACTATTCTCCACATAAGCAAAATTCTTCTCATTCGGAATAGTAGTGGGAGCAAACTCAACAAAATAACTATCATGTGAAGCATAATCCAATTGAAAAATTTAAATCACGATGACAAGTTTCATGGTTATATTTATTGTTTATAGCATATGTGTCATCACAATAATCATCATAAATAGGAGGCATGCTTTCATCATAATAAATTTGCTCATCAAAACTTGCGGGACTAAACATATCATGTTCATCAAACATAGCATCCCCAAGCTTGTGGCTTTGCATATCATTAGCATCATGGGTATTCAAAGAATTCATACTAAAAACATTGCAATCATTCTCATCATTCAAATATTTAGTGCCGAACATTTTAATGCATTCTACCTCTAACACTTTGGCACAATTTTCCTTTCCATCATACTCACGAAAGATATTAAAAAGATGAAGCGTATGAGGCAAACTCAATTCCATTTTTTTGTAGTTTTCTTTTATAAACTGAACTAGTGATAAAACAAGAAACTAAAAGATTCGATTGCAAGATCTAAAGATATACCTTCAAGCACTCACCTCCCCGGCAACGGCACCAGAAAAGAGCTTGATGTCTACTACGCAACCTTCTTCTTGTAGACGTTGTTGGGCCTCCAAGTGCAGAGGTATGTAGGACAGTAGCAAATTTCCCTCAAGTGGATGACCTAAGGTTTATCAATCCATGGGAGGTGTAGGATGAAGATGGTCTCTCTCAAACAACCCTGCAACCAAATAACAAAGAGTCTCTTGTGTCCCCAACACACCCAATACAATGGTAAATTGTATAGGTGCACTAGTTCAGCGAAGAGATGGTGATACAAGTGCAATATGGATGGTAGATATGAGTATTTGTAATCTGAAAATGTAAAAACAGCAAGGTAGCAAGCGATAAAAGTGAGTGTAAACGGTATTGCAATGCTAGGAAACAAGGCCTAGGGTTCATACTTTCACTAGTGCAAGTTCTCTCAACAATAATAACATAATTGGATCATATAACTATCCCTCAACATGCAACAAAGAGTCACTCCAAAGTCACTAATAGCGGAGAACAAACGAAGAGATTATTGTAGGGTACGAAACCATCTCAAAGTTATCCTTTCTGATCGATCTATTCAAGAGTCCGCAGTAAAATAACATGAAGCTATTCTTTCCGTTCGATCTATCATAGAGTTCGTACTAGAATAACACCTTAAGACACAAATCAACCAAAACCCTAATGTCACCTAGATACTCCAATGTCACCTCAAGTATCCGTGGGTATGATTATACGATATGCATCACACAATCTCAGATTCATCTATTCAACCAACACATAGAATCTCAAAGAGTGCCCCAAAGTTTCTACCGGAGAGTCAAGACGAAAACGTGTGCCAACCCCTATGCATAGGTTCATGGGCGGAACCCGCAAGTTGATCACCAAAACATACATCTAGTGGATCACGTGATATCCCATTGTCACCACAGATAAGCACGGCAAGACATACATTAAGTGTTCTCAAATCCTTAAAGACTCAATCCGATAAGATAACTTCAAAGGGAAAACTCAATCCATTACAAGAGAGTAGAGGGAGAAACATCATAAGATCCAACTATAATAGCAAAGCTCGCGATACATCAAGATCGTATCATCTCAAGAACACGAGAGAGAGAGAGAGAGAGAGAGAGAGAGAGATCAAACACATAGCTACTGGTACATACCCTCAGCCCCGAGGGTGAACTACTCCCTCCTCGTCATGGAGAGCGCCGGGATGATGAAGATGGCCACCGGTGAGGGATCCCCCTCCGGCAGGGTGCCGGAACGGGGTCCCGATTGGTTTTTGGTGGCTACAGAGTCTTGCGGCGGCGGAACTCCCGATCTATTCTGCTCCCCGATGTTTTTAGGGTATATGGATATATATAGGCGAAAAAAGTCGGTCAGGGGAGCCACGAGGGGCCCACGAGGGTGGGGGCGCGCCCTGGGGGGCAGGCGTGCCTCCCTGCCTCGTGGCCACCTCGAAGCTTTCTTGACTTCAACTCCAAGTCTCCTGGATCACGTTCGTTCCAAAAATCACGCTCCCGGAGGTTTCATTCCGTTTGGACTCCGTTTGATATTCCTTTTCTGCAAAACACTGAAACAAGGAAAAAACAGAAACTGACACTGGGCTCTGGGTTAATAGGTTAGTCCCAAAAATAATATAAAAGTGTTTAATAATGCCCATAAACATCCAAAACAGATAATATAATAGCATGAATAGTTCATAAATTATAGATACGTTGGAGACGTATCAACAATTCTCCATGTTGTATCATGGCAAATCCGCTAAAATGCATGTTGTTGTTTGGAAAATTCCTGACAATCTTCCTGCTAGCATGGCAAATTATTATATACAACATTGCAAATCATTATACACTAGATGGCAAATGTATGTGTTTTTAGCATGGCAATTCTCGAGCGCTGGTAGTGGTTTTTTTGAGGGAACACTCACAGATGGTGGCGTTTGCTCATATTACCTCTCATAGGGTACGATAGTCCGCTCGGGTGACCTTCTTGAGCTGCCATTAGCACATTATTCGTATCCTAACATTTCCCTCAAGTCAACCAACCACAAGGTTGAAATTGCATCCTAATTTTTCTAACATGATCTTTGTAGCAGGTTTAGTGAAGGTATCCACCACTTGATCACTAGAGGACACAAAATGGACATCCCAATGCCCCGAGCACCACCTTTTCTTTAATGAATTGGAAGTCCACCTCGATGCGGCCAAGTTATCACAATATAAAATTGGTGGTCGTGACTGAAGTACTCCGAGCTTTCTAAGTACAAATTGCACCCCAAGTGACTTCAACTGCACCATTATTGCAAGGGCCTTGTATTCTACCTTGCTAATTGAACTTTGCATTGTTGGCTATTTCCGGGAACTCAATGAAATCAAGTTAGATCCAAGGAAGACCACAAAGTCGCCCATGGAGTGTTTTTCACTGGCACGTCCCACCCAGTCAGCATCAATGAAGATACTCAAAAGTGTGGAGCTTGACAGATGGATGTGAAGATAGTAGCCACGTTACCTTTGACATATCTCATTATGCGCTTAATAACTTTCGATGTGCTTGGAAAGATATTGCACACAAAATATCAAAATGGGGTATTGCAAACCTCCGACCACACCGCGGTAGCTGAAGGCATCATCATCATTAAGGGGAGTGCCAATCAGCCTTGATCTTGTTGGTGAATAATATGAGTTTAGGGGTACGTGCTTGATAGGTCTCACATGTCTGTCTGTCTATCTATCTATCTATACCTATTCTAATTAGACACTACCCATGAATCACCATGTTAATAAAAATGCAAGCCTTTCATTTGGTGGGACCGAGTTATTACGGTGCTGATTAACCTAAATAAATATCAAAAGGCCCACGGTCTATCCATGTTTGTAAGAAAATGTTTGCTTAGACTGCCCACAATGGCACAATCCTTTTTGTAGGAATAATGATAGTCTAACACGTAAAAAAGAATAATAATCATTTAAAAAGACTGTAGTTATAGTTCTCTCTAAATCCCCACAAACCAATCACGTATGTGCCTCAAGGTTGAAGGATATATACCTCCTTTTTTTAAGGGGAAGGGTTATATATGCCTCCTTTTTTAGGGGAAAGGATATATATGCCTCCTAAAAAGGAAGTCTAGCGAGATAAGGCCATGGTCTCTTCAACTCTCCGTTAAAAAACAACAACAAACTGAAGGAAATCTTACGGCATTAGATCTCTAGGGTGCAAATCATGTAGAGTAAAAAATAAAGCAGAAAGCAATCATGAGAAAGCTCCCCTGTAGGCTGCAAGAACTCTCTGTAGAATTGTATTGAATAATTGTTGATGCAATATTGTGCCGGCACAAGAGGTATATATATAAGAGCCAAGCCGCACCTGACCTAGCCCTATTACAATCCGAGTAGGAGTCATAATCCTATTACAAGTTGTACTCTAACACCCCCCCCCCCCGCAGTGTCAACGGTAGGCTCGACGACGTTGGGACTGAAACGAATGTCTTGAAACGGAGTAGTCGCCGGGCCTTTAGTAAAGATATCAGCAACTGAGCAGAAGTAGGCACGTGGAGAACGCGAACTTGACCGAGAGCCACCTTCTCTCGAATAAAATGTATGTCGATCTCAATATGCTTGATGCGACGGTGTTGAACCGGATTCCCTGACATGTAGACAGCTAAAATATTATAACAGTAAACAATGGTAGCTTGCTCAATAGGACGGTGCAGCTCCGACAGCAACTGGCGCAACCAAACCGTATCAGCAACCGCATGAGCCACATCGCGGTACTCAGCTTCAGTAGACGAGCGGGAGACCGTAACCTGCCTTTTCGAAGACCAAGAAACCAAATTGTTACCAAGAAAAACACAAAATCCGGATGTGGACCTACAAGTATCTGGACAACCAGCCCAGTCTGCATCAGAGTAAGCTGTCAAGGAGGTGGGAGAGGATTTGTTGATATGAAGACCTAAGTCTAGTGTGCCTTTGAGATACCGAAGAATACGTTTGACATGATTGTAGTGTGGAATACGAGGATCGTGCATATATAAACAAGCTTGTTGGACGGCAAAAGAAATTTCAGGACGAGTGAGAGTAAGATACTGAAGTGCACCGATAAGACTACGATAAAGAGAAGGATCAGAGAAAGGATCACCGTCGGCAGAGAGTTTGGAACCTGTATCAACAGGGGTACGGGAAGTTTGACAATCAAGCATACCAGCACGAGAAAGAAAATCCAGAGTGTACTGACATTGAGACCAGAAAAGACCAGAGGAGTCACGGATAACAACAATACCTAAGAAGTGGTGAAGAATACCTAAATCTGTCATAGAAAATTCGTGGCGAAGAAGAGAGATAATATGATCTAAAAGTTGTTGTGAGGAAGCTGTGAGGATAATATCATCAACATATAAAAGAAGGTAAGCAGTGTTGTTGTTGTGATGAAATGTGAAGAGTGAAGTGTCAGAACGGGAAGGGGTAAACCATGTAGAATTGTTGATGTTGTTGCTCTGATACCATGTAGAATTGTATTGAATAATTGTTGATGCAATATTGTGCTGGTACAAGAGGTATATATATAAGAGCCAAGCCGCACCTGACCTAGCCCTATTGCAAACCGAGTAGGAGTCATAATCCTATTACAAATTGTACTCTAACACTCTCTGATCTCCTTCCCAAAATAACCTTCATGTTGCCACACCTATTGAATGGCACAACATTGAGATTCAAGAGTGTCCTACGAGAACTAATCTAAAAATAGGGTACGATCCAACCCAGCTTCTCCATCTCATGTGAACTGATTCCTCCTCAAGCTTACAAACCTTGCAACTGAATCCCATCAGCTTTCATGTTTAGACCACTCGTCGGAGAAGTTGCTTATCTGCAAGTCATGTTCTCTCAGCCTTATCCACCAGCAAGTCGAGACAGTACGTGTCGTCGTTGCCACCACCTTGTGGGAGATTCGATCCATCGGCCGCCAACATTGCACTGTTCTCAAAGAACTACTACCTCCGTCTGGGTTTATTAGTCCCTTTCGTATTTTGTGCCCAACTTTGACCGTAGATTTGACTAACAAAATATAAGTTATATGTCACAAAACTCATATTGTTAGATTCATATTTGAAAAAGGTTTTCAATGATACTATTTTTAGCGTATGTAACTTATTTTCTAATAGTTAAATCAAAGGTCAAAGTTTGACCCAAACTACAAGGAGGCCTAATAAATCAGGACGGAGCTAGTACGCCACAGACAAAGGTAGAAATCTTATTCATGTGGAAAAAAATGAATCTTCTTATCAGGGTTTCTTCAGCGGTGCACACATCTGTTTTTCGATATTATTGCCTTCATGTCTCACGTGACTATACATGGATACCATCACAAGAATGCATCGAAACCACGATCCATGAAGACCGGTGGTGTAGTAATACATCAATGTGATACTTCAGGACCATCACGTGAAGAAGCAATCCTTTTGGTTCCTAAATTTTTGGTTCAGAAGTCAAGGCAAAGTAGCAACTCGGTCATGATTATTTTTTTCCTTAATTAGTATATGTTTATTATCTTCAATTTTTCTCTAGTATACGCCATACCGGTCCAAAGAAGAAAAAAATATCTACTTGAAGGGATAGGACACCGGTGAGGAGCAAGCACAGCCGCCGCCCGCACCCACTCCCTCTACACACACACACACACACACAACACACATCACGGGCACACAGAGAGCTAACCAGATCAAACTACAGAAAAGAAATAGGAGAGAAAAATAGAGAGGAGAAAACACAAGATGATAGATGGAAGAAGTACCATGGCGAGCAAAACTGGGGATGGTGTTGCGTACGAGCCTGGTGATTACCCTGCTGATCTAACACTTAAAAAACAGACAAAACTGAAGAATTAAATCTACAAAATATCTTGCTTCAGGGGAGTGCATCTTCAATTGTTTGTACCTGAAAAATGCCAAACTCTGCACTCAAAAAGTTAAAATAGCAACAAAACAGAGGCCTTGATAATACTACCATCGAAAACATGTTAAGTCAACCTGCATCAACAACTAAGAATACAATAACAAACATCTAACGATATGCCAGGGTGTATCCCTGTCAGCCAGAATAGCAATGTCATTTTGCTTCCCAACAATGCAAACTGAAACTGAAATTTGGCAGCATCAATGAACGGCAGAAAAGTTCTAAGAGCATCTCTAGCAGACATTGTAAAAGTCCGAACAGTAAAACATATATACAGGGTGCCTAAAACTGGTTTTACGGGCTGAAAACGGTCATGATAGAATAGATACACTAAAACTGGCCCTTAAAAGAGTATCTACAAGCATGACCCATTTTTTCCATATTTTATTTCTTTTCTCTTCTTCCCGTGAGGCTCCTCCTTATCCTCACGCACGGACTGGTCGAGGCCCGACCTGCCGCTGCCCCTCCGGCCTGCCGCCGCCACCCATCCTCTCCACTTCCGGCTGGCCCATCCCCCACCACCGGTCCACTCTCCGCCGCAATCCCGCGCACCGCCACCCCTGCCAGCGCTGCCTGCGCACCGCCACCGCGACCTGGCGCTTCGGGAGGAGGAGTTCGGGGCTGCTCCCCGAGTGCGCGAGCCCAGCCCCAGGACCGCATCCGCCCGCCCGCCATGGCCGCACGCACACGCGAGCCCAGCCCCAGGCCCGCATCCCGTTCCTCTTCCTCGCGTCGAGCACGAATGGGATCAGCCATGGCCGCACTCATGCGCCCGGTCCTTTTACAGTGCAGAATTTTGTTGGAGGTGGGAGAAATCGACGGCTCGAGACGGGTGGTACGGACGGCGGCGCGCGAGGAGAGGGTGGCAGAATCGACCAGTTCGTGGCCTGTATACCATCCTCAGACCCATAGAAGTATGGGTCGGAGGCTCGCGTTTGTGGTGGCCCACAAAACATATAAGGGGCCGCGGACTTTTACCTCTTCTGTTTTGGATTAAAAAATGGTCTGAAACCATAAACCCGCCGGAATTTTACAGATTTGGCCTTTTTAAGGAGTCCGCTAGATATGCTTTAATAGCATATACATACATACTCCCTCCATTCCATAATGTAGTGCGCCCATGCTTTTCAAGATCTAACTTTGACCATAAATTTAACCAACATTGGCGACTGGGGCGGGAATATGGCAGATACCTTTGAATTTATATTTGGAAGAAGTTTTAAAAGGTATAATTTTTCAGTAAAATGATTTATGTATTATTGCTCTAATTTATGGTCAAAGTTGAACCTCAAAAAACGTGGACGCACTATATTATGGAATGGAGGGAGTACTTGATAGTTCAGAGCATTAGAATGATGTTCAAGACGAAATGTAGTTCTACCTTTAGTAGTAGCTAATAAGTAAGAAAACTGAAAAAAAAAAATTGATCTTGTACAAGAAATGTGTACATGGCTGATAGGTTGATAGACTGAACTCAAACTCAACTTCAAAATGATGAATTAAATGATGACAAAACCAACTAATCTAATGCAGGTCATACTGAAATATGAAGATTAAAACTGAAAACATCATGAAAGAAAACTGAAGAAGTCCGCATTTTCGGTGACCATAAACTTCACTCGTACATTGCTTCTAGGGGTAGCTCTCATCTTGTTGTGAAATATGGATGGTCTGATACACGTGACCTTGATTCTCCGCATCCCTTTGAGTCCAACGTTTGGCATGATATCACCAAGGGGCTAGAATTCTTCCGATCCATAACTAAGGTGGATATTGGTAATGGTACGACAACCGTTTTCTGGCTAGATCTATGGTTTAAATGCTCCACTGAAAACCTTGCAACAATTTTCCCTGCACTTTTCTCTCATACTCTCAGACCCGCGGCCACTGTCACACGGGTGCTAGGCTACCCTACTTTGAACCTTGACCTGGCTCCTCGCCTTACTCATGCCACCGAACTCGAATTGGAAAACCGTCGCACTATGCTTGCATCTGTTTCCTTGAATTTGCAGGTAATGGACAAACGAATGGGACGTTTTGATGGCAAGCCTATGACTTGCAACTCGGCTTACAAGGTTGTTTGGATCAACAAGCCAATTGACCCCTTGGCAACGGCAATTTGGAAGAACTATGCACCCAATAAATGCATAATTTTTCTTTGGCTTGCACACAAAAACCGGCTATTCACCAACGAAAGACGATTCAAAAGGGGGTTAACAAACTCCGACTGCTGCCCGTTCTGCCCGGATACAGAATCAATCACTCACCTCCTCCTCCAATGCCACCAGCTATGTCCGTTTTAGGAAGAGCTGAATTCAATTACTACCACGCTACCGACAGGCCTACACCATCTCTGGGGACAAGGCCTAACCAACAAACCTTGCTCCACGGTTATCATTGCTATTCTGTGAAATATTTGGAAAAGAAGAAATGCAAACGCTTTTCGGAATGAACTTCAACCGATCAACCTCGTAGCCCGCTCGGCTGCCAACGACCTCATGCTTTGGTCCAATAGATGCTTCAATGAGCAAGTTCTGCACCTTCTTCGAGATTGGAGTACCATGTTGTTCCACTTATCTATGAGATTGTAGCTTAATTGATTTGTACTCTCAACCCCCCTTCCCCTTCTCTGCCTTGTAAATGTACTCTGTTATCTATTAATGAAATGGTTCAGGCCGGCGTAAGCCCGCCGTAGCGCCGTCAGAAAAAAACTGAAGAAGTGCTGCAAACTGAGAGAGTTGTCTGAACAAACAAACACCAAAGATTGCAAAGGCCAGCACGCTAGTAGGCAAAGAAACTAAGAAGTGGACTGAGAGGGACACTGAATAAGCATGCAGACCCCCAATCCTCGAGCAGAACAAGAACTCGGCGAATACGACGCCACAGATTGGCGACCTTACCCACTTTGCCGTCTGCTGCCCCGTCACTGTATCCCCGTCCTTCTGCGCCGCAGCCGACTCAGACGCCGCCTGGGCGTGCTTCTCCTCCAAACATACTGTGGTACCGTGTCCGAATCCTCCAACCCAATAACCCCTACAAACAAATTCGGTTCCTCGGCTGATCGCTAATCAATTGGTCATTTGATCGGTGATTGTCCATATCTGCAGAGTACGTGGCTGGACAGGGACACCGGCATCAAGCGGTACAGTTGGCGACGAAGTTTGTCCATGCTGTGCGTCACACTTCGCAGTACCGGGCTGGATCCCTCTCCAAGACTATAGCTTCGTCCGCTCCCTCTTATTCAGACGCAGATTGTCTGAATTATATCTAGCTTGCGTTTCTAAAGATTGTCGTGTACTCCCTCTGTAAAGTAATATAAAGCGTTTAGATTACTACTACACGTAGGGCGATCGTACGCGAGTGCTGGTGGCTTGCACATGACCTTAGCCAGTGTCAAGAGTGTTCTGAATTTACAAAGGCAACTGGAAGGCGAAAAGATTACACATAAGAGATTAAGATAAAGGTTCAGATCGATCGAAATAACATGACAGCTTGAACCGTGCTTCCTGCTGTCTATTTCTCCCGGCGGGGTCCTCTTACGGTTTGGCTCGAATCTCCTTTTCAACATAACATCATTGTAGTTGTTTACTTGTTTTTGCTGCATCAAGACGGGGTCTAAGTTATGTCGATTTTTTTCCACTTGATGAAGGCAGTGAAGACACCCGATCTCATTCCGACCTTGATATATATGTGGAATCGTCTTGCGTCATATGTACTGAAATTGTTCGGGAGACATGGTCAAAGTCCGAAGAAAGAGAAAGAAAACTAAAGAAAGCGTTAGCGCATTGGACTCGAAATCCAAATTGTGCCAGCTAACAAAGAAAAAACAGAATATAACATGTTGTCAGATTGTGGTCTCATTTGTTCTTACTAAATCATCGTTTGTTGTTTTAAATTTTGGTCACCGAGAATTTTTGTTGGTTTTCAGTTTTCTAGGAATTTTTGTTGTTTAAATTTTGGTCACTGCTTCTAACCACTCTGACCCACCCAAACCCCCACCCCGCCCCTCCCGCGCTTTCCTTCCGATGCACATGCCACTTACCGCGGCGCATTCATGCCGCCCTAGGGCACACGAGAGGGATCCCCCCCCCCCCCCCCCGCCGCCGCCATCAGTCGCGTGAGGAGGATGAGGACCCGGCACACTGGAGGCGTCCTTCGGCAGAGGCGAGGGGAGGAGGATCGGAGGAGGAAGGGGCGGCCGCGCGCTCGTGGGATCCGCCCGAGTCGCCTCTCCTGGGACGATTCTGTTCTATTGATGCAACTGTTAGAGACTTATATTAGTAATTTAAGTTGTGTTCTGTTGATCGCACAACAACACGTCCAATTTGGCCAACATACGCAACCTCATGACCATAGTTCTGCCCCTTTCATCTAGAGTAGCTCTCAGATTCGTAACCGTGCCAGCCTACAAAGATCAAAAGAACAATTCTCTGGTTGCTTTTTTGGTTGTCTCTTTTGATTTAGCGAGGAGGAGTGCAGCACATACGTACTATCTAAAGATCAAAAGAAGGAAGAATCAATCATCTGGTTTCTTTTTCCTTGGCTTAATCCAGACGATGATGGGGTTGGCGAATCAAAAGCAGATAATTAAAGCATCGATGCGGAGTTTTGCCAAACATCAAGAGAGGAATCCTTTGCTTGGCCTCATCTCCAAGGCATGAAATCAAAAGCATTAGTACCAAATAACATAAATAGCAGGAATCCTTTGGTTCTAGGGGAGGGAGATGGCGTCAAAAAGATGAAAGAAAGAATCCATTGCTTTGGTTCTAGGGCAGATGGCGTCGGAGTTTATGCCAAGGAGCAGCAGCACGTAAAGATAGAAAGACGATTCCTTTATCTGTTGGTACGACTTGTGTCGGACACTCGGTGTTGCCGTATGTAAGCTGATAGAGTCTCCGTGCCATGGCGGACATCTTAAGCATGGAGACGACAGACAGTCCTTTCCGTTGGCAACAGAGAGCTTTCGTGTGCGTGTGTGTGTGAGGGAGAGGGAGAGGGAGGAGGAGAAAGGGAGTGCCAGCCCGGAGATGGGTCTCGTCTCAGGTGCTCTGAAATGGTGGGAGGAGTGGCAGCTGCGTATCCTGGTGCTCAGCAGCCTATGTGTCCACTTCTTCCTCTACTTCTCCATGTGGGTGCGTCGAGTCCCCGGCCTACGTAGGCTGAGAGTGATGGTGTGGATGGCGTACATAGGAGGCCACGCCCTGGCAATCTACGCCCTTGCCACCCTCTTCAACCGCCATAAGCAGTGGACGACGGATGCGGTGGGTGAGAGCAGCAGCGACCTGGAGGTGATATGGGCGCCTCTTCTCCTCATCCACCTGGGTGGCCACGTGACATTGAGCGCCTACTGCCTCGAGGACAATGAGTTGTGGCTACGACATGTCATAACTCTGGTATCTCTGGTCACCGTCGCCTTGTACGTCTTCTGCAAGTGGTGGTCCGGCGAGTTGAGGCTGCTGCTGGCGGCAGTTATGCTCTTCGTCTTCGGCATCCTCAAATTTGGTCTCAAGCCATGGACTCTCAGGAGAGCTAGCTATAGTCAGATGCTCGCTTCCACCGATGTGTCCCTACCAAGAGAGGGGGAAAAAAGAAGTCGTGATGGAGCAACAGGGGACAGCCCCCTTTCCCTTGATGAATATGTGACACAAGCAAAGGCGACAATGTGCACAGCGAGCTGCGAGCAACAAGCTGCTACCCCGCCTACGGCAATAGCAGTCAGACACATTGATTACTTTGTGGACCTGTCCGCTCCGTACGGTGGTCGGCTAAGTGACTTGTGGTATCTCCAGAACAACAACAAGAAGACGACGAATGCATCATACAAGATGTTGCAAATGTGCTTTGATCAAATATTTGATCTCTTGTACACCAAAATGGGATATGTTGATGGAGAAACCAATGTGGGATTCACTTCTTTTGAGATTCTGTTTACGCTTTTGCTTCCATTAGTGGCCTTAGCTTCCCTGATGCTCTTCGCCACAAGCAACAAGCATGGTTACAAGAGCAGGGACGTCAAGGTGACATACATCCTTTTCTCTTGCACTACTTTGCTGGAGTTCTTACAGTTATGGTGTGGTATTGTCACTGCGTGCATTCCTTGCCTGAAATTCATCAACGAGTATCTCGAGGGATGGCATGACATGGTTTCCCAGTACGACCTCATGTCGTTCTATGTTCGCAAGAAGAAACCCACCTTCCTGATGAAGATCTTTTTCTTCGAATGTCTAATGGGGTATGTTAGCAAGGTTTGGTATGTAAGGAAGGTGCCTGCAGCCTACGAAATTACGGAGCTAGTTCAACGGCACATAGAAGAAGATGGATGGAAGACGTTCATAACTGGAGAGGTTCAGCGATTTCAGGGGCCAGCTGACTCTGGAGAGGTTCAGTGAAGCACCAATAGGGAGTATACTTGGAGAGGAGTTGTGGGATAGCTTGAAGGTGCCACTCGACAGGAGTATCATTCTTTGGCACATCGCCACAAATCTCTGCTTTCACCGGCCCGTGGACAAGCCACCATCCTTCCCTCGAGGACGAAGTGGCCTTACGCAACGTAGTATGGAGATGTCCGACTACATGTTATACCTGCTTTTCATCCGCACCGAGATGTTGACGCCCGGCACCAGACCGGGTCTCTTCACCGTCGCCATATATGATCTAGAGGAAATCTTGAAGAACAGCAAGGCAAAGCTCCAGGATGAAGAAGCACTTGCTCAAGAGATTATTCAACAGACGGCTGGGAGTACTCTGATTCACAAAGCTTGCAGGCTCGCTATGTCATTGATGGACCTGCAGGAAGAGGAGATGTGGGAGATAATCCAGGGCGTGTGGGTGGAGATGCTCTGCTACTCTGCGAGTAGATGCAGAGGATTCCTGCACGCCAAGAGCCTGGGTGAAGGCGGGGAATACCTCTCCTATGTGTGGCTCCTCTGGTCATACATGGGGATGGAGACATTGGCGGACAGGATTCACAAGCCCGAGTCTCCAAAAGAAAATGAGATCCTTGTTGAGGACCATGAATTGGCTTCTTCGTCCCACGGTGGACTCAACCGCCAAACTTCAACAGCAGGTAAACCTAGCCCAGTGTGACTTCATTCCTTCGTGTTATTCTTGTTACTATGGGTTAAAAATTTATTACTCCCTCCGTTTCCTAATATAAGACTTTTTAGCTTTTTCTTGATTTCTATGTATCTAGACACATTTTAGTATGTACAGTTAATATTTTGAAATAGCTAAAATGTCGTATATTAAGGAACGGAGGAGTACGATCTTGCAAGAGCGGCCCCTTCTTTGGGTGCAGGGCCACCATGTTTCATCTCCTTCCCCAGCGGATGTTATTTGTATTCCTATGAATATTGTGCTGCAATGAATTCTTCTTTCACCTGAAAAAAAAAGGTTGTGTGTATGCTGAGAGCGAATTAGATTACCCTGGGCTTGTAAGAAAATATGTGATGTAATGTGTCAGTTGTATCATCATAGGCACCGCTAGTTTTTAATGCTTATGATAAAGTTTGCAGTAATTATTCGTGGCCAGTTGTATCCTTAATCTGGAGACCATGATAGCTCTATTAAAACAAGTATCTTCAGTTGTGCATCAACTTGGATGCCACTGGCGGTATGGAAAAGTATCAGCGGGATTGGAGTGAAGGCTTCAGTTAATGGAATAAAGTGCGGTGCCATACTCAAATATTATGAACTTGGTAAAATTGTTGTGCTGCCATCAAACACACACATACTTGTGCCAATTCCTTTGATCTCTCTGACTGACAATTAGTTTTGTGGCTCTTGGGCAAGTTGAACGATGGAGACTGGGATAGATCACATTCTTTCTAACATAAAAGATCCTTGCTAAGGAAGGTTCTATTTCTTGAAAAACTTTGTCTTGCACAAGCGAAGCGATCCACGATGGTAGGTAATAGTTATGGCTGGAAATTTTTGACGCTCCTCCCAAGCGGGGCCTTACAGGTAGGATCCCCTCCAAGAAAGGACAACTTCCCCTAAAATACACTCCCTATGTAACCTAGTTTTGCCGAATTAATGGACCAAAATGCACCTCCGCCGAAACTGTTGACATGACCTCAAATTGCCAAATCGCCCATACTAATTATGCGTAGTAGACCAAATCTGAAACTGGCAACTTAGACTCCCATGTCTTGATGATCTCATCACGGGAGCATTTTTGGTCCATTTGTGTTGTGGCACAATCAAACCTTTGGACCTAAAGAAAGAAAGGATTTAGTTGCAACTAACAGCTCCAAGGGCACTTTTAACTGTCTAGAAGGACATCTTGACAATTCCCCTGCTTGTTTTCAAGTGTGTATTCATCCCCCAAAAATCCATGGGTGTGCCGTAGCCGGACAGGCCTGGCCCCGTCGATAGCTGGCAGATCGCGTTGGTGTGGGACATCGACGATCTGCGTGGCATCCGGTCCGCGGCTCCTCTTTAATCTACCCATCTATGAGTGTACAAGTGCTTTTGGTGGGTTTCTGCTGATTTTCAGTCGTTTTAGCTGGTTCGATCTCGCTAAGCCCTGTACCACTATCCTGACAAAATAATGAACAAAAAATCAGCTTACATTCTGATCTCCATTTAATAATGTTACAAAGCAAATTCTTCATTCAACAGGGCAAAGCCACAAGAGAAATGTTCTTCATTTCATTTTCAAGACAAAAAAGTAGCTAATAAAGAGCCAAGCAAATGTTTCGCAGACACAAAAGTACTCAACTCAGAAAAGGAAAAATAAAAAGGAAACAAGATGTCCTATCTCTCTTACACGCAGGAGTGGAGACAACTTCCCCTGAAAATACAAAAGCCCTTTGTCAACTAGTTCGACCAAATAAATGGACCAAAATGCCCTTCCGCCAAAACTGCTGAAATGACCTCAAATTGCCAAACCAAAATGCCCATGTTATGCATACCAGCACTAGACCAAATGATCTCATCACAGGGGCATTTTGGTCCATTTGTGGCACAATCAAACTGTTGAACCTAATAAAGATTGTAATTGCATTTAACAGCTCAAGAGCACTTCTACCTGTTTGGAATTTGGAAGGACATCTTGACCCCCCCCCCCCCCCCCCCCCGCTTGTTTTCAAGTGTGCATTCTTCCCCCAAAAATTTAGATAAAGGATCATATCGATTGAAATAATATGACAGCTTGAATCGTGCTTCCTGCTGTCTATCTCTCCCGGCGGGGTCCTCTTACGGTTTGGCTAGAATCTCCTTTTCAACATCATTGTAGTTGTTTTTGGTGCATCAAGACGGGGTCTAAGTTAATTATGTCAATTTTTTCCACTTGATGAAGACCACGTCGTTAGATTGTGGTCTCGTTTGTTCTTACTAAATCATCGTTTGCTGTTTAAATTTTGGTCACCGAAAATTTTAGTTGGTTTTCAGTTTTCTAGGAAGTTACAAATATAAGCTGCTCAGATAGATACAATTTTCCCGTCACCACCTTAGTCATGGTGTTTGCTCCTCCCACTGCTGACACCCATGACCGACGCACAAGGGGATGCTCTTGCTCCATAGCGAAGCACGAGGGCAACTGCACAACTAAAAGTCTAAAATTAAGGGGGCGATTACATCAACAGTAGCAGTGCACCCACAAATTATATGGTTTGCATGTGAGAATTTATTTCTTCCATCGCAACGAGCACAGGCAGTGCACTCACAAATTACATTTATTGCTCCCGTTGTAACGCGCGGGCACATTTGCTAGTAGAAATCTAACTAATCTTAGTTTTCTTGTTCTTTTTCTGCGGTCGTGTCGCGTTTTCATGCGCCGATCAAGAGGAAGTCGCATGGATGATCCCTCCGCCGGCGCCAGGATCGCCCTTATCGGCATACCCACCAGGGCCGCTGCCGGCGCCGGGATCACCCTTATGGTAATACCCACCCTGGCCGCCGGTGCCTTCTCTTGGGAGGCCTAGCCGCCGCGGCTTGTGGACGGCGAGTAGCGGACGGATCGTCCTGCCGGTGACTTCCCCTGATGCTGAGGGCGTGCTTGTCGTCGCCTGCATGGACTGGCTCGGGAGGGATGACACGCAGGAAGCCAAAAGTAAAGTAATCACCGCTGCTGTAATGATCATGCTGATGCAAAATCGACCAATGTGCGCCTCCATCGCTACCGTACCAGCTGCTGCAGCTGGGGGAGGAACGACGGTGAAGGCACTTGGAAAGAAAGAATGATTTGTGGTGAATTGCCTCGTTGCCTTCTATATATATATATATATATATATATATATATATATATATATATATATATATATATATATATATATATATATACAAGACGACGCCATGCATCGTGGCTGATTGATTTGCTAGCTGTTTTTTTTAGAGTATGTCAATAGCGTACCATATTTTTATAGAAGAGAGAATAAGTACAAGAGGTACCTTACGAATGGATGCACACATCTATTCTCAGGCAACACCTGGAAACAACCCACACCTAAGATTCTAAGCGTACTCTCTCACGTGACAACCCAACACCTCCAACTCCGGCCTCAATCCAGTCGTGCAGCTCACGAAGAATCGCGTCAACCAATTCCATCGGGGATCTCTGTTGGCTTCTTCTATTAAATACGCGAGCATTCCTTTGCTTCCACAGGGCCCAAGCCACCACGATAACAAATGTGTCAAAGGCCCGTTTGTTAGCCTTGACACTCCCCTTCCTTGCTAGCAACCACCAATCCAGCAGATTGTCGTTCTCAGTCGGCCTCGTGACCTGCAAGTTGAGGGCTTGGAGACCCTCATGCCAAACCTCCCTAGCGTACACACACTGGATCAAAATATGCTCAGCGTTGTCCTCTTCCTGCAGGCACGTGTAACACACTGAGGGTCTATCCTGCAGCCCATGCTTAGCACGTCGATCCAAGGTCCAAATGCGATGTTGCACGGCCAGCCAAGCAAAAATCTTGCACTTAAGAAGTGCCCAACTCTTCCAGATGCAAGAAGCGAAAGGCACCCTCTGGATTCCGAGGCAAAGGCGATGATATGTGGATCTCGCAGTGTAACTACCCGAGGGGTCTGCCGGCCAAGAGAAGCAGTCCGGCCTGTTCGGGTCACGCTCGATCGTGCTAATAGCCAAGTTGAGGTGCACAAGCTGCATATGCCCAACGAATGTGAGATCACCAGTCACATCCTGCAACCATTTGCCATTGTCCATGCCCTCCCTAACTGTGCGCCTGTTCCTCGTGCGAGTAGCCACCATGGCATGGATAAGCGGAGCAATATCCGCGGCCGCAAAACCGTGAATCCCTCTGTCTCTCCAGAACAACACCTTGGTGCCATCTCCAACCTCAATCTTGACTAGGCTATCAAACACAGCGCGGGCTTGTCTGTCCTCAGTCATGGCTAAGCCTTGCCATGGTCTTTGCGGATCCGTCCGTTTCAGCCACTCCCATCTGACTCTAAGTGCGATCCCCTGCAGCTCCAGGTTTCTGACTCCCAAACCCCCAAGGGACATGGGCCTACAGATCGTGTTCCAGGCCACCAAGCACTGCCCACCGTTCACCTTGTCCTTCCCAGCCCAGAAAAACGCACACATCCATTGATCGATTTCCTCCAACACCCAGGCTGGCGCTTCAGCAATCATGAAATGATGTATGGGTTTAGCGGCCACCACTGACTTAACGAGCACAAGACGGCCTGATCTCTGGAGCAGCCCACGTTGCCAGGCCGAGGCGCAACGCTTAGCTTGATCTACCATCGGTTGCCAGTCCGCTCGGCTAAGTTGGTGAATTGCGAGCTGCAACCCTAGATACTTGCAAGGAAAAGTTCCCATATTGCATTGCAGCAAAGCAACCACCCTATCCCTGTCAGAAGCATCCCCATGGATCATCACCGCAGATGACTTGAGATAGTTCACTCGAAGGCCCGACGCGTCACCGAACATCTTGAGGGCTTCTTTAACAAATCTCAGATCCACCTCAGAGGGCTTGACAAACATCGCCACATCGTCCGCGTAAATCGAGATCGTCTGGGTAGCAGAGACCCCAGCAATCCTACTAGACACACCCAAATCAGCAGCTTTAGTCATGATCTTAGAGAGGACGCCCATAGCAATGACAAAAAGGAGGGGGGAGCTGTGGCGAGGGCGGAACGAGGTCAGGGTTTTGGCCAACCGCGTGCAACGGTGAAGCAGCCCACAGCATGCAGCATGCACTTTCACTGGCTTGGCTTGTTAAATAGTTATAGTACGCTTTTCACTTTCCCGGCGGGAGCACACACTGGAGACAATATAATAAAGCATGGAATGGGAAGAAAAATTATCATACTTCGATATCAGATCTCACATTGGCATATTTAATATTTTTGAAAAATAATTTTATAGCACGAAAAGCAAATTTCTAGTACAAAGATGTTCTTTTTTCAAAAACGGCCGATAAGTTAAGCTATGTCTGGACTAAAGGAAAGCTTTTAGTATCCAGTTTAATGCATCTTTAAAAACAACATGTGTGTGACAGGAGCCAACGCCAGAAACCTAGATGGTCTACAACCGCCACCTTCCCCTCTTGCCGCCGCCAAAATGCGCCGCTGAGCAAAGCCTACGCGGCCTCAGTGGCGGCAGGGAGGTCCTACTCTTGGATGGTGTTCTGGTTCATCGATTTGGCATGAAGTCTCTGTGTCTTGGTCCAGGCGATGAGATGGCGGTGTTGCCCCAGTTTAAGAATAGTGTCTTGGTCCAGGTATCATATACTAGTTTTCATGTATATGCATCATTTGTGGCATGAAAAGCTTGGGTGTGGTTCATATGAGATGCGTAACTCTTATGTGGGCTGAATATGCATTGTGTACTAGTTATGACAGCAATATATGCATCAAGTGTTTGGCATTATGTTTATGTTCGCGTTACCAATCCAGAGCCAAACACCTCCTAAAAGGGGATGAAGTTTTAATCATGAGTCATTTGCTCAAGTGCTTAGAGATATTGTTCCGAAAACCCTCAACCACACCCTCACGTTCCAATATGTCCAAAACCCTAAAGTCACTCTCGCTCCCACTGATCCACTCTTACCTGGACTCATCGAGATACACTTGGCAGAGCCACTGCCTAAACCCCGAAAACTCCGTCTCATCGAGATGACATTCGGTCCGTCCAAAGTGCGCGTGCGAACCTTCTGTAACCCATTATTTTCATCTAAATTTTTTCGAGTGAAACCGATCGGTGTCACCAAAGTGAGGAAAGTGCTTAGCTCATCATCAATCGATCCCACCGAGTGGATGCATCCGGTCTCACCAAAATGCCTAAAGTTCATACCTTTTGCACTAATTGGTCTCACCGAGTATTTCACCCGGTCCCACCAAGTTGTGTATAAAGGTGTGTAACGGTTAGATTTTTGGTGAAGACTATATATACCCCAGCCACACCTCGAACTCTCAGAGAGAGCAACCAGGACGAAGCCACCACTTCCTATATCCATTTTCTAAGAGAGGACCACCTACACTTGTGTTGAGATAAGGGATTCCACTTCAACCATTTGATCCTTGATTTCCAACCCCTCAAGTTGCTTTCTACTCCAATCCTTCTCCTACTACCATGCCAAATCTGTGAGAGAGTTATTGAGTGTTGAGGAGACTATCTTTTGAAGCACAAGAGCAAAGAGTTCATTATCAACAACAACATCTATTACCTTCGGGAGAGTGGTGTCTCGTAGATTGGTTAGGTGTCACTTGGAGCCTACAAATCTTGTGGAGTTGAAATAGGAGTTTGCAAGGGTGAGGAGATCGCCTACTTCGTGAAGATGTACCCTGAGTGAGGCTACTCCTTCTTGGACGTAAGCCATGATGGAGTACACAAGGTTGCTCTTTTGTGGACCCCTTGTGGGTGAGCCCCCTGTGGACTCGCGCAGCCGTTATCCTCTGTGGGTTGAGGTCTCCATCATCGTGGACGTGCAATAGCACCACCTACAGGAACCACGTCAAAGATCACCATGTCTTCATTGAGTTTGATCTTTCGATCTCTATCTCCCTTTAATTTCTTGCACTTGCATATTGTTCTTTATCTGCTGCCCAAACTCTAGATATGCATGTGTATGAAGTATTGGTTGCCATTTACCTTGTGCTAAAATTTGCCCAAATTCAAGAAAATTAAAAAGTGTCTATTCACCCCCCCTCTAGACATGTCTTTTCGATCCTTCAGCCAGCCGATGATGGGAACACCGACCATGAGCAGAAGAAAGCAGCCACATCCCCCTGACCACGACTCCAGCTCAGCACTGTTGGGGAACGCAGTAATTTCAAAAAAATTCCTACGATCACGCAAGATCTATCTAGGAGAAGCATAGCAATGAGCGAGGAGAGTGTGTCCATGTACCCTCGTAGACCGAAAGCGGAAGCGTTTTATCAACGCGGTTGATGTAGTCATACGTCTTCACGATCCGACCGATCCTAGCACCGAACATACGGCACCTCCATGTTCAGCACACGTTCATCTCGATGACGTCCCTCGTACTATTGATCCAGTTGAGGCCGAGGGAGAGTTTCGTCAGCACGACGGCGTGGCGACGGTGATGATGAAGTTACCGGCGCAGGGCTTCGCCTAAGCACTATGACGATATGACCGAGGTGTGTAACTGTGGAGGGGGGCACCGCACACGGCTAAGATATTATCTGTTGTGCCTTTGGGGTGCCCCCCTGCCCCTGTATATAAAGGAGGGGAGGAGGAGGCCGGCCAACAAGGGGCGTTCCAGGGAGAGGGGAGTCCTACTAGGACTCCAGTCCTAGTAGGATTCGACCCCACCCTTTTTTTCCTTCTACCGGAGGGGGAAAAGGGGAAGAACCTGAGTAGGAGGAGGAAAGGGGGTGGCGCCCCCTTCCCAAGTCCAATTCGGCCTCCTCCCTTGTGGGGGGTGCACCAGCCCCTTGTGGGCTTGTTAGCCTACCTCCTATGGCCCATAAGGCCCATATATTTCCCCCGGGGGGTTCCGGTAACCTCCCGGTACTCCGGAAGAATGCCCGAATCACTCGAAACCATTTCGATGTCCGAATGCAACCTTCCAATATATGAATCTTTACCTCTCAACCATTTTGAGACTCCTCGTCATGTCCGTGATCTCATCTAGGATTCTGAACAACCTTCGGTACATCAAATCACATAACTCATAATACAAATCGTCATCGAACGTTAAGCGTGCGGACCCTATGGGTTCGAGAACTATGTAGGCATGACCGAGACACATCTCTGGTCAATAACAAATAGTGGAACCTGGATGCTCATATTGGCTCCTACATATTCTACAAAGATCTTTATCGGTCAAACCGCATAACAACATATGTTGTTCCCTTTGTCATCGATATGTTACTTGCCCGAGATTCGATCGTCGGTATCATCATACCGAGTTCAATCTCGTTACCGGCAAGTCTCTTTACTCATTCCGTAATGCATCATCCCGCAATTAACTCATTAGTCACATTGCTTGCAAGGCTTATAGTGATGTGCATTACCGAGAGGGCCCAGAGATACCTCTCCAATACACGGAGTGACAAATCCTAATCTTGATCTATGCCAACCCAACAAACATCTTCGGAGACACCTGTAGAGCATCTTTATAATCACCCAGTTACGTTGTGACGTTTGATAGCACACAAGGTGTTCCTCCGGTATTCAGGAGTTGCATAATCTCATATTCTGAGGAACATGTATAAGTCATGAAGAAAGCAGTAGCAGTGAAACTGAAATGATCATAATGCTAAGTTAACAAATGAGTCTTGTCCATCACATCATTCTCTAATGATGTGATCCCGTTCATCAAATGACAACACATGTCCATGGCTAGGAAACTTAACCATCTTTGATTAACGAGCTAGTCAAGTAGAGGCATACTAGGGACACTCTGTTTGTCTATGTATTCACATATGTACTAAGTTTCCGGTTAATACAGTTCTAGCATGAATAATAAACATTTATCATGAAATAAGGAAATAAATAATAACTTTATTATTGCCTCTAGGGCATATTTCTTTCAGTCTCCCACTTGCGCTACAGACAATAATCTAGTTCACATCGCCATGTGATTTAACACCAATAGTTCACATCACCATGTGATTAACACCCATAGTTCACATCGTCATGTTACAAACCCAAAGGGTTTACTAGAGTCAATAATCTAGTTCACATCGCTATGTGATTAACACCCAAAGAGTACTAAGGTGTGATCATGTTTTGCTTGTGAGAGAAGTTTAGTCAACGGGTCTGCCACATTCAGAGCCGTATGTATTTTGCAAATATTCTATGTCTACAATACTCTGCACGGAGCTACTCTAGCTAATTGCTCCCACTTTCAATATGTATCCAGATTGAGACTTAGCGTCATCCGGATTGGTGTAAAAGCTTGCATCGATGTAACTCTTTATGACGAACTCTTTATCAGCTCCATAACCGAGAAATATTTCCTTAGTCCTCTAAGGATAATTTTGACCGCTGTCCAGTGATCTACTCCTAGATCAAAATTGTAGTCCCTTGCCAAACTCAGGGTAGGGTATACAATAGGTCTGGTACACAGCATGGTATACTTTATAGAACATATGGCTGAGGCATAGGGAATGGCTTTCATTCTCTCTCTATCTTCTGCCGTGGTCGGGCTTTGAGTCTTACTCAACTTCACAACTTGCAACACAGATCAGAACTCTTTCTTTGACTGTTCCATTTTGAACTACTTCAAAAACTTATCAAGCGTCTTGATCTATCTCTGTAGATCTTGATGCTCAATATGTAAGCAGCTTCACCGAGGTCTTTCTTTGAAAAACTCGTTTCAAACACCCCTTTATGCTTTCCAGAAAATTCTACATCATTTCCGATCGACAATATGTCATTCACATATACTTATCAGAAAGGTTGTAGTGCTCCCACTCACTTTCTTGTAAATACAGGCTTCACCGCAAGTCTGTATAAACTATATGCTTTGATCAACTTATCAAAGTATATATATTCCAACTCCGAGATGCTTGCACCAGTCCATAGATGGATCTCTGGAGCTTGCACATTTTGTTAGCACCTTTAGGAATGGCAAAACCTTCTGGTTGCATCATATACAACTCTTCTTTAATAAATCCATTAAGGAATGCAGTTTTGTTGTCCATTTGCCAGATTTCATAAAATGTGGCGTTGCTAACATGATTCGGATAGACTTAAGCATCACTACGAGTGATAAAATCTCATCGTAGTCAACACCTTGAACTTGTCGAAAACCTTTCGCGACGACTCGAGCTTTGTAGATAGTAATACTACCATCAGCATCCGTCTTCCTCTTGAAGATCCATTTATTCTCAATGGCTTGCTGATCATCGGCCAAGTCCACCAAAATCCATACTTTGTTTTCATACATGGATCCTATCTCAGATTTCATGGCCTTAAACCATTTTGCGGAATCTGGGCTCATCATCGCTTCCTCATAGTTCGTAGGTTTGTCATGGTCAAGTAACATGAATTCCAGAACCGGATTACGGTACCACTCTGGTGCGGAACGTACTCTGGTTGACCTACGAGGTTCGGTAGTTACTTGATCTGAAGTTTCATGATCATCATCATTAACTTCCACACTAATTGGTGTAGGCATCACTGGAATTGATTTCTATGATGAACTACTTTCCAATTCGGGAGAAGGTACAATTACCTCATCAAGTTCTACTTTCCTCCCACTTACTTCTTTCGAGAGAAACTCCTTCTCTAGAAAGTATCCATTTTTAGCAACGAATATCTTGCCTTCGGATCTGTGATAGAGGGTGTACCCAACAGTTTGCTTTGGGTATCCTATGAAGACACATTTCTCCGATTTGGGTTCGAGCTTATCAGGTTGAAACATTTTCACATAAGCATCGCCACCCCAAACTTTAAGAAACGACAGCTTAGGTTTCTTGCCAAACCACAGTTCATATGGTGTCGTCTCAACGGATTTAGATGGTGCCCTATTTAACGTGAATGCAGTTGTCTCTAATGCATAACCCCAAGACGATAGCGGTAAGTCAGTAAGAGACATCATAGATCGCACCATATCTAATAAAGTGCGGTTATGACGTTCGGACACACCATTACGTTGTGGTGTTCCGGGTGGTGTGAGTTGCGAAAGTACTGTCTCATCTGGAAGATTAACTCCCACTTGATTCAAGCAATTGTAGTACCCAGACAATCCGAGCACATGCTCACTGGTTGAGCTATTCTCCTTCATCTTGTAGGCAAAGTACTGTCAGAGGTCTCATACCTCTTGGCACGGGCATGAGTATGAAATACCAGTTTCAAATCTTGGAACATCTTATATGCTTCGTGGCATTCAAAACATTTTTGAAGTCCCGGTTCTAAGCCGTAAATCATGGTGCACTAAACTATCAAGTAGTCATCATACCGAGCTTGTCAAAACATTCATAACGTCTGCATCTACTCCTACAATAGTTCTGTCACCTAGCGGTGCATCAAGGACATAATTTTTCTGTGCAGCAATGAGGAAAATCCTCAGATCACGGACCAAGTCCGCATCATTGCTACTATCATCTTTCAACTTATATTTCTTTAGGAACATATAAAAAATAAACGGGGAGCTACATCGCGAGCTATTGATCTACAACATAGATATGCTAATACTACCAGGACTAAGTTCATGATAAATTAAAGTTCAATTAATCATATTACTTAAGAACTCCCACTTAGATAGACATCCCTCTAATCATCTAAGTGATCACGTGATCCAAATCAACTAAACCATGTCCGATCATCACGTGAGATCGAGTAGTTTTCAATGGTGAACATCACTATGTTGATCATATCTACTATATGATTCACGCTCGACCTTTCGGTCTCAGTGTTCCGAGGCCATATCTGCATATGCTAGGCTCGTCAAGTTTAACCCGAGTATTCTGCGTGTGCAAAACTAGCTTGCACCCATTGTATGTGAACGTAGAGCTTATCACACCCGATCATCACGTGGTGTCTCGGCACGACGAACTGTAGCAACGGTGCATAGTCAGGGAGAACACTTATACCTTGAAATTTAGTGAGAGATCATCGTATAATGCTACCGCTGTACTAAGCAAAATAAGATACATAAAGGATAAACATCAAATGCAATTAATATAAGTGATATGATATGGCCATCATCATCTTGTGCCTTTGATCTCCATCTCCAAAGCACCGTCATGATCACCATCATCACCGGCTTGACACCTTGATCTCCATCGAAGCATCGTTGTCGTCTCGCCAACTATTTCTTCTACGACTATCGCTATTGCTTAGTGATAAGTAAAGAAATTACATGGCGATTGCATTTCATACAATAAAGCGACAACCATAAGGCTCCTGCCAGTTGCCGATAACCTTTACAAAACATGATCATCTCATACAACAATTTATATATCATCACGTCTTGACCATATCACATCACAACATGCCCTGCAAAAACAAGTTAGACGTCCTCTACTTTATTGTTGCAAGTTTTACGTGGCTGCTACGGGCTTAGCAAGAACCGTTCTTACCTACGCATAAAAACCACAACAATTTTTCGTCAAGTGTGTTGTTTTAACCTTCAACAAGGACCGGGCGTAGTCAAACTCGATTCAACTAAAGTTGGAGAAACGGACACCCACTAGCCACCTGTGTGCGAAGCACATCGGTAAAACCAATCTCATGAACGCACTCATGTAATGTCGGTCTGGGCCGCTTCATCCAACAATACCGCCGAACCAAAGTATGACATGCTGGTAAGCAGTATGACTATTATCGCCCACAACTCTTTGTGTTCTACTCGTGCATATAACATATACGCATAGACCTGGCTCGGATGCCACTGTTGGGGAACACAGTAATTTCAAAAAAAATCCTACGATCACGCAAGATCTATCTAGGAGAAGCATAGCAACGAGCGGGAAGAGTGTGTCCACGTACCCTCGTAGACCGAAAGCGGAAGCGTTTTATCAACGCGGTTGATGTAGTCGTACGTCTTCACGATCCGACCGATCCTAGCACCGAACGTACGGCACCTCCGTGTTCAGCACACGTTCAGCTCGATGAAGTCTCTCGTACTCTTGATCCAGTTGAGGCCGAGGGAGAGTTCGTCAGCACGACGGCATGGCGATGGTGATGATGAAGTTACCGGCGCCGGGCTTCGCCTAAGCACTGCGACGATATGACCGAGGTGTGTATCTGTGGAGGGGGGCACCGCACACGGCTAAGAGATTGTATGTTGTGCCTTTGGGGTGCCCCCTCCCCCGTATATAAAGGAGGGGAGGAGGAGGCCGGCCAACAAGGGGCGTGCCAGGGAGAGGGGAGTCCTACTATGACTCCAGTCCTAGTAAGATTCGGCCCCACCCTTTTTTTCCTTCCACCGGAGGGGGAAAAGGGGAAGGAGAGGGAGTAGGAGCCGGAAAGGGGGTGGCGCCCCCTTCCCAAGTCCAATTCGGTCTCCTCCCTTGTGGGGGGGCGCACCAACCCCTTGTGGGCTGGTTAGCCTCCCTCCTATGGCCCATAAGGCCCATATCTTTCCCCGGGGGTTCCGGTAACCTCCCGGTACTCCGGAAAAATGCCCGAATCACTCGCAACCATTTCGATGTCCGAATGCAACCTTCCAATATGTGAATCTTTACCTCTCGACCATTTTGAGACTCCTCGTCATGTCCATGATCTCATCCGGGACTCCGAACAACCTTCGGTACATCAAATCACATAACTCATAATACAAATCGTCATCAAACATTAAGCGTGCGGACCCTACGGGTTCGAGAACTATGTAGACATGACCGAGACACTGTTGGGGAACGTAGTAATTTCAAAAAAATTCCTACACACACGCAAGATCATGGTGATGCATAGCAACGAGAGGGGAGAGTGTTGTCTACGTGCCCTCGTAGACCGTAAGCAGAAGCGTTATATCAACGCGGTTGATGTAGTCGTACGTCTTCACGATCCGACCGATCCAAAACCGAAAGCATGGCACCTCCGAGTTTCACACACGTTCAGCTCGATGACTTCCCCGCATTCTCGATCCAGCAAGACGGGCGAAGTAGTAGATGAGTTCCGGCAGCACGACGGTGTGGTGACGGTGTTGGTGAAGAACAATCTCCGCAGGGCTTCGCCTAAGCACTACGAAAACTATGACGGAGGATAAACTAGAGGGGACGGGGTTGCCGGCACACGGCTTGGTGTTTCTTGATGTGTCTTGGGTGCTAGCCCTACCCCTCTATTTATATGTTGAGCCTTGGGGTCGAAACTTGGAGTAAAAGCCTCCACAAAGTCGGTTTCACCCGAAAGGCAAGAGTCCTTCTCGGACTCCAGGGCGAGACGCCAGGGTTCCCGGCGTCTGGACCCAGACGCCAGGGACCCTGGCGTCTGGCCCCTGGACTCTGCAATACTTCCTTTTTCGCTTTCCAAAAACCTCATGGGCTTTCCCCTTTGGCCCAGATAAAGTGTTCTTGTGCCCAAACATTTCGGAAAACATCCGGAACCTCTTCCGATGGATTCCGGAACCTTTCCGGAGATCAAACACTACTATCCACATATCAATCTTACTTTCGGACCATTCCAGAGTTCATCGTCATATCCGTGATCTCATCCAAAACTCCGAACAACATTCGGTCACCAACACACATAACTCATAGTACTATATCGTCAACAAACATTAAGCGTGCGGATCCTACGGGTTCGAGAACTATGTAGACATGACCGAGACACCTCTCTGGTCAATAAGCAATAGCGGGACCTGGATGCCCATATTGGCTCCTACATATTCTACGAAGATCTTTATCGGTCAGACCGCATAACAACATACGTTGTTCCCTTTGTCATCGGTATGTTACTTGCCCGAGATTCGATCGTCGGTATCTCAATACCTAGTTCAATCTCGTTACCGGCAAGTCTCTTTACTCGTTCCGTAATACATCATCCTGCAACTAACTCATTAGTTGCAATGCTTGCAAGGCTTATAGTGATGTGCATTACCGAGTGGGCCCAGAGATACCTCTCTGACAATCGGAGTGACAAATCCTAATCTCTAAATACGCCAACCCAACAAGTACCTTCGGAAACACCTGTAGAGCACCTTTATAATCACCCAGTTACGTTGTGACGTTTGGTAGCACACAAAGTGTTCCTCCGGTAAACGGGAGTTGCATAATCTCATAGTCATAGGAACATGTATAAGTCATGAAGAAAGCAATAGCAACATACTAAACGATCGAGTGCTAAGCTAACGGAATGGGTCAAGTCAATCACATCATTCTCCTAATGATGTGATCCCGTTAATCAAATGACAACTCATTGTCCATGGCTAGGAAACATAACCATCTTTGATTAACGAGCTAGTCAAGTAGAGGCATACTAGTGACACTCTGTTTGTCTATGTATTCACACATGTATCATGTTTCCGGTTAATACAATTCTAGCATGAATAATAAACATTTATCATGATATAAGGAAATAAATAATAACTTTATTATTGCCTCTAGGGCATATTTCCTTCAGTCTCCCACTTGCACTAGAGTCAATAATCTAGTTCACATCGCCATGTGATTTAACACCAATAGTTCACATCACCATGTGATTAACACCCATAGTTCACATCGTCATGTGACCAACACCCAAAGGGTTTACTAGAGTCAATAATCTAGTTCACATCGCTATGTGATTAACACCCAAAGAGTACTAAGGTGTGATCATGTTTTGCTTGTGAGATAATTTTAGTCAACGGGTCTGTCACATTCAGATCCGTAAGTATTTTGCAAATTCTATGTCTACAATGCTCTGCACGGAGCTACTCTAGCTAATAGCTCCCACTTTCAATATGTATCCAGATTGAGACTTAGAGTCATCTGGATCAGTGTCAAAACTTGCATCGACGTAACCCTTTACGATGAACCTTTTGTCACCTCCATAATCGAGAAACATATCCTTATTCCACTAAGGATAATTTTGACCGCTGTCCAGTGATCTACTCCTAGATCACTATTGTACTCCCTTGCCAAACTCAGTGGTAGGGTATACAATAGATCTGGTACACAGCATGGCATACTTTGTAGAACCTATGGCTGAGGCATAGGGAATGACTTTCATTCTCTTTCTATCTTCTGCCGTGGTCGGGCTTTGAGTCTTACTCAATTTCACACCTTGTAACACAGGCAAGAACTCTTTCTTTGACTGTTCCATTTTGAACTACTTCAAAATCTTGTCAAGGTATGTACTCATTGAAAAAACTTATCAAGCGTCTTGATCTATCTCTATAGATCTTGATGCTCAATATGTAAGCAGCTTCACCGAGGTCTTTCTTTGAAAAACTCCTTTCAAACACTCCTTTATGCTTTGCAGAATAATTCTACATTATTTCCGATCAACAATATGTCATTCACATATACTTATCAGAAATGCTGTAGTGCTCCCACTCACTTTCTTGTAAATACAGGCTTCACCGCAAGTCTGTATAAAACTATATGCTTTGATCAACTTATCAAAGCGTATATTCCAACTCCGAGATGCTTGCACCAGTCCATAGATGGATCGCTGGAGCTTGCATATTTTGTTAGCACCTTTAGGATTGACAAAACCTTCTGGTTGCATCATATACAACTCTTCTTTAATAAATCCAATAAGGAATGCAGTTTTGTTTATCCATTTGCCAGATTTCATAAAATGCGGCAATTGCTAACATGATTCGGACAAACTTAAAGCATCGATACGAGTGAGAAAATCTCATCGTAGTCAACACCTTGAACTTTGTCAAAACCTTTATCGACAAGTCTAGCTTTGTAGATAGTAACACTACTATCAGCGTCCGTCTTCCTCTTGAAGATCCATTTATTTTCTATGGCTTGCCAATCATCGGTCAAGACAACCAAAGTCCATACTTTGTTCTCATACATGGATCCTATCTCAGATTTCATGGCCTCAAACCATTTCGCGGAATCTGGGCTCATCATCGCTTCCTTATAGTTCGTAGGTTCGTCATGGTCAAGTAACATGACCTCCAGAACAGGATTACCGTACCACTCTGGTGCGGATCTCACTCTGGTTCACCTACGAGGTTCGGTAGTAACTTGATCTGAAGTTACATGATCATCATCATTAGCTTCCTCACTAATTGGTGTAGTAGTCACAGGAACAGATTTCTGCGATGAACTACTTTCCAATAGGGGAGCAGGTACAGTTACCTCATCAAGTTCTACTCCCCCCCCCCCCACTCACTTCTTTCGAGAGAAACTCCTTTTCTAGAAAGGATCCATTTTTAGCACCGAATATCTTGCCTTCGGATCTGTGATAGAAGGTGTACCCAACTGTCTCCTTTGGGTATCCTATGAGGACACATTTCTCCGATTTGGGTTTGAGCTTATCAGGATGAAACTTTTTCTTATAAGCATCGCAACCCCAAATTTTAAGAAAAGACAACTTTGGTTTCTTGCCAAACCACAGTTCATACGGTGTTGTCTCAACGGATTTAGATGGTGCCCTTTTTAATGTGAATGCAGCTGTCTCTAATGCATAACCCCAAAACGATAGTGGTAAATCGGTAAGAGACATCATAGATTGCACCATATCTAATAAAGTACGGTTACGATGTTCGGACACACCATTACACTGTGGTGTTCCAGGTGGCGTGAGCAGTGAAAATATTTCATATTGTTTTATCTGAAGACCAAACTCGTAACTCAAATACTCTTCTCCACGATCAGATCGTAGAAACTTTATTTTCTTGTTACGATGATTTTCCACTTCACTCTGAAATTATATGAACTTTTCAAATGTTTCAGACTTATGTTTCATCAAGTAGATATACCCATATCTGCTCAAATCATCTGTGAAGGTCAGAAAATAATGATACCCGCTACGAGCCTCAATATTCATCGGACCACATACATCAGTATGTATGATTTCCAACAAATCTGTTGCTTGCTCCATTGTTCCGGAGAATGGCGTTTTAGTCATCTTGCCCAAGAGGCATGGTTTGCAAGCATCAAGTAATTCCAAAATCCCATCGGCATGGAGTTTCTTCATGCGCTTTACACCAATATGACCTAAACGGCAGTGCCACAAATAAGTTGCACTATCATTATTAACTTTGCATCTTTTGGCTTCAATATTATGAATATGTGTATCACTACGATCGAGATCCAACAAACCATTTTCATTGGGTGTGTAACCATATAAGGTTTTATTCATGTAAACAGAACAACAATTATTCTCTAACTTAAATGAATAACTGTATTGCAATAAACATGATCAAATCATATTCATGCTCAACGCAAACACCAAATAACACTTATTTAGGTTCAACACTAATCCCGAAAGTATAGGGAGTGTGCGATGATGATCATATCAATCTTGGAACCACTTCCATCGTCACTTCATCCTTAACTAGTTTCTGTTCATTATGCAACTCCCGTTTCGAGTTCCTACTCTTTAGCAACTGAACCAGTATCAAATACCGAGGGGTTGCTACGAACACTAGTAAAATACACATCAATAATCTGTATATCAAATATACCTTTGTTCACTTTGCCATCCTTCTTATCCACCAAATACTTGGGGCAGTTCCGCTTCCAGTGACCAGTCCCTTTGCAGTAGAAGCACTTAGTCTCAGGCTTAGGTCCAGACTTGGGCTTCTTCACTTGAGCAGCAACTTGCTTGCCGTTCTTCTTGAAGTTCCCCTTCTTCCCTTTGCCCTTTTCTTGAAACTAGTGGTCTTGTTAACCATCAACACTTGATGCTCTTTCTTGATTTCTACCTTCATCGATTTCAGCATCGCGAAGAGCTCGGGAATTACTTTCGTCATCCCTTGCATACTATAGTTCATCACGAAGTTCTACTAACTTGGTGATGGTGACTAGAGAATTCTGTCAATCACTATTTTATCTGGAAGATTAACTCCCACTTGATTCAAGCGATTGTAGTACCCAGACAATCTGAGCACATGCTCACTGCTTGAGCTATTCTCCTCCATCTTTTAGCTATAGAACTTGTTGGAGACTTCATATCTCTCAACTCGGGTATTTGCTTGAAATATTAACTTCAACTCCTGGAACATCTCATATGGTCCATGACGTTCAAAACGTCTTTGAAGTCCTGATTCTAAGCCGTTAAGCATGGTGCACTAAACTATCAAGTAGTCATCATATTGAGCTAGCCAAACGTTCATAACATCTACATCTGCTCCTGCAATAGGTCTGTCACCTAGCGGTGCATCAAGGACATAATTCTTCTGTGCAGCAATGAGGATAATCCTCAGATCACGGATCCAATCCGCATCATTGCTACTAACATCTTTCAACATAATTTTCTCTAGGAACATATCAAAATAAACATAGGGAAGCAACAACGCGAGCTATTGATCTACAACATAGATATGCAAATACTATCAGGACTAAGTTCATGATAAATTTAAGTTCAATTAATCATATTACTTAAGAACTCCCACTTAGATAGACATCCCTCTAATCCTCTAAGTGATCACGTGATCCATATCAACTAAACCATGTCCGATCATCACGTGAGATGGAGTAGTTTCAACGGTGAACATCACTATGTTGATCATATCTACTATATGATTCACGCTCGACCTTTCGGTCTCCGTGTTCCGAGGCCATATCTGTTATATGCTAGGCTCGTCAAGCTTAACCTGAGTATTCCGCGTGTGCAACTGTTTTGCACCCGTTGTATTTGAACGTAGAGCCTATCACACCCGATCATCACGTGGTGTCTCAGCACGAAGAACTTTCGCAACGGTGCATACTCAGGGAGAACACTTTATACTTTGATAATTTAGTGAGGGATCATCTTATAATGCTACCGTCAATCAAAGCAAGATAAGATGCATAAAAGATAAACATCACATGCAATCAATATAAGTGATATGATATGGCCATCATCATCTTGTGCTTGTGATCTCCATCTCTGAAGCACCGTCATGATCACCATTGTCACCGGCGTGATACCTTGATCTTCATCGTAGCATCGTTGTCGTCTCGCCAATCTTATGCTTACGACTATCGCTACCGCTTAGTGATAAAGTAAAGCATTACAGGGCGATTGCATTGCATACAATAAAGGGACAACCATATGGCTCCTGCCAATTGCCGATAACTCGGTTACAAAACAAGATCATCTCATACAATAAAATTTAGCATCATGTCTTGACCATATCACATCACAACATGCCCTGCAAAAACAAGTTAGACGTCCTCTACTTTGTTGTTGCAAGTTTTACGTGGCTGCTACTGGCTTAGCAAGAACCGTTCTTACCTACGCATCAAAACCACAACGATAGTTTGTCAAGTTGGTGCTGTTTTAACCTTCGCAAGGACCGGGCGTAGCCATACTCGGTTCAACTAAAGTTGGAGAAACTGTCACCCGCCAGCCACCTCTGTGCAAAGCACGTCGGTAGAACCAGTCTCGCGTAAGCGTACGCGTAATGTCGGTCCGGGCCGCTTCATCCAACAATACTGCCGAACCAAAGTATGACATGTTGGTAAGCAGTATGACTTGTATCGCCCACAACTCACTTGTGTTCTACTCGTGCATATGACATCTACGCATAAAACCAGGCTCGGATGCCACTGTTGGGGAACGTAGTAATTTCAAAAAAATTCCTACGCACACCCAAGATCATGGTGATGCGTAGCAACGAGAGGGGAGAGTGTTGTCTACGTACCCTCGTAGACCGTAAGCGAAAGCGTTATATCAACGCGGTTGATGTAGTCGTACGTCTTCACGATCCGACCGATCCAAGTACCGAAAGCACGGCACCTCCGAGTTCTGCACACGTTCAGCTCGATGACGTCCCCGCCTTCTCGAGCCAGCAAGAGGGGCGAAGTAGTAGATGAGTTCCGGCAGCACGACGGCGTGGTGACGGTGTTGGTGAAGAACAATCTCCGCAGGGCTTCGCCTAAGCACTACGAAAACTATGACGGAGGATAAACTAGAGGAGACGGGGTTGCCGGCACACGGCTTGGTGTTTCTTGATGTGTCTTGGGTGCTAGCCCTACCCCTCTATTTATATGTTGAGTCTTGGGGTCGAAACTTGGAGTAAAAGCCTCCACAAAGTCGGTTTCACCCGAAAGGCAAGAGTCCTTCTCGGACTCCAGGGCCAGACGCCAGGGTTCCCGGCGTCTGGACCCAGACGCCAGGGACCCTGGCGTCTGGCCCCTGGACTCCGCAAAACTTCCTTTTGCGCTTTCCAAAAACCTCGTGGGCTTTCCCCTTTGGCCCAGATAAAGTTTTCTCGTGCCCAAACATTTCGGGAAACATCCGGAACCCCTTCCGGTGGATTCCGGAACCTTTCCGGAGATCAAACACTAGTATCCACATATCAATCTTTTCTTCCGGACCATTCCGGAGTTCCTCGTCATATCCGTGATCTCATCCAAAAATCCGAACAACATTCGGTCACCAACATACATAACTCATAGTACTATATCGTCAACAAACGTTAAGCGTGCGGACCCTACGGGTTCGAGAACTATGTAGACATGACCGAGACACCTCTCTGGTCAATAACCAATAGCGGGACCTGGATGACCATATTGGCTCCTACATATTCTACGAAGATCTTTATCGGTCAGACCGCATAACAACATACGTTGTTCCCTTTGTCATCGGTATGTTACTGGTCCGAGATTCGATCGTCGGTATCATCATACCTAGTTCAATCTCGTTACCGGCAAGTCTCTTTACTCGTTCTGTAATACATCATCCCGCAACTAACTCATTAGTCACATTGCTTGCAAGGCTTATAGTGATGTGCATTACCGAGAGGGCCCAGAGATACCTCTCCGATACACGGAGTGACAAATCCTAATCTTTATCTATGCCAACCCAACAAACATCTTCGGAGACACCTGTAGAGCATCTTTATAATCACCCAGTTACGTTGTGACGTTTGATAGCACACAAGGTGTTCCTCCGGTATTCGGGAGTTGCATAATCTCATAGTCTGAGGAACATGTATAAGTCATGAAGAAAGCAGTAGCAATGAAACTAAAACGATCATAATGCTAAGCTAACGAATGGGTCTTGTCCATCACATCATTCTCTAATGATGTGATCCCGTTCATCAAATGACAACACATGTCTATGGCTAGGAAACTTAACCATCTTTGATTAACGAGCTAGTCAAGTAGAGGCATACTAGGGACACTCTGTTTGTCTATGTATTTACACATGTACTAAGTTTCCGGTTAATACAATTCTAGCATGAATAATAAACATTTATCATGAAATAGGAAATAAATAATAACTTTATTATTGCCTGTAGGGCATATTTCCTTCAAGCGCCCCCCACCTTGCCCCAGGACTAGGTAGCTGTGGACCTCTCGGGCAGCAAGCCACCGGCCACAGGCCGGACGAAGTAGCCACCGACACCCCTTGTCGTGAGCACCTCGTGAGGATGGCGGGGGCAGCCACTGGCTATGCCCCCGAATCAGGCAAAAAAGCCAGCTAGCCCCGGATCTAGGCCACAGAGAGCTCCCTATCGATGGGTCCCCAGGTCAGGGCTAGGTGTCCTGCCGGCCCTACTGGCCACCAACATCGTCCCCGAGGCAGACCACCTGCTTGGAGCACCGAGATAGTCCAACCAGCGTCGTCCCAGCCTGCAACCAGTGAAAAAACAGTGTGCATTCTGAACAATACCTCGTTGAACAAATCAGTGTTCAATTTCTTGCTAATAGCGCGATATAGCATGTTAATAGCATATTTCGAGGGCCATGCTATTTTGTCATAGCATGCTAATTTTTTCATTGGCCGCAACCAACGCCTCCCGGATCTGGTCGATTCGGAACCGCCACCGCCACGACGAACCACACCACATAGCCCACCGCACAAGTACCAGACACCCGCGACCCCGCCGCCCATGCTCGTCACCGCGTCGCCGCACCCCACGCCAACACACCGCCGCCGCCCAAAGCCACCATCCCGCATCAGAGCCATTGAGCAGGGGGAGAGGAAACCCCGCCACCGCCCACGACGGCCGGGTTTCCCTGGTGACACACCTAGGCGGCGGCGAGGAGAGAGGATGGGAAAGGGGGAGAGGCCAGCGGCCCTAGAGTTTGCCACCCCTCCTCGGTTGCTCGGTCGCCCTAGGATTTAGTGCTAGAGTAGTTTTTAAAAAGTAACTTCGTTTGACGAAATAAAAATTTGTATAAGTACCTTGCTTTTCATCACACTATTGTTCATGTCATCCCTTTAGTTTCATGAATATAGTTGCTTGCATATCATCAAAATTGCTTTTAATTTGTGCAGTTTGGGCATTCACTAGTTTCTTTAAAAACAAAGTAGAAGGAAACATTAAAAATTAAAATGCAATTATGAAAAGTCATGTGGTGTGTAGGTTTTACTAGAAACAATTAATGCTTAACTTTTTGAACTTAATTAATTTGAACATAGGGCAGGACTAAGACTAGCCACAACGGGTAGTAACATAGAGTAGTAACATGCCCATATTACTACTCTATGTTACTATCTCTATAGTGGGAAGTAACATATGTGTGATAACATGCAACATTTCATTTATTATGCTATAGACACATCTTGCCTTGATATATGTGATGTTACTGATACTAGTAGTAACTAGCTATGTTACTACATGCCACTCTTTCTTTATTTATTACTTGCCACATCATTTATTTTAGCTAGATATGTGAGATGTTACTACCTATGTTACTTCCATTGTGGGTAGTCTAATAACTAATCCTGATTACACGACTCAAGGCTAATTAACCCGCTCTTTTCTTAGAAGAAGGTTAACAACTAACCCCGGTACGTAGGAGAGCAGCGAACTGACTCAAGACTACCGCTAAACCTCGCAAACCTGCACCGGCGAGCACGATGCACCACCGGATCACTGAGCCCATGCATGTTCCTGCCACAGGCTCATCAAACGCATCGCCGGATTTTGATCATGTCCGGCCCTGCGGCCTCCTCCGTTTTGGGATCAGGTAATCGGCCGAGTCGTCCGAGTCCGAGTCCGAGTAGTCGATGCCTCCCCCGCCTGTCGTCTGCAGTCTGCTGTGCGTTCCGGCCACGGTTAACTTGTGCTGCCTTGCCCACCACCGCGGTCCGGCGAGCCATCTCCCAGATGTCGTCCACGCTCGGAGGCGGAGAGGCGCGGCGGACCTCCACCGCGAGATCTGCCGGGAAGTGCTCCTTCACGGCGCGGAACACCACGTAGTCCTCGAGGCCCCCGGTGGTGACCAGGGCCTGCAGGAGCGCGCGAGCTGCTCCAGCGCGGGCTGGCCCTGCGCGTACGGGAACGCCAGGGCCTTCCTCGAGGACACCTCCCGCGTGTCCAGTTCGTAGGTGCGCGCCACGGCGCTGGCGTGGTGGGCGTAGACCGGGAGGAGGCGGTCCGAGAGCGTGGCGAGGATGTGGCCGCGGCACAGCGCGTCGTCGCGCGACCACTGCTTGCCCGTGTCTCGTAATTAGGCAAGGAATCAATCCAATCCTACTACTAACAACCTTATCATAGTCTCAACCAAATTTGGTTGGAGATCAATCACGACGATCGAGATTGCCTGCGTGATAACCGGAATATTTATCTCCCTCACTCAAACGTCTGGAGAGTCAACCGATATAGGAGTAGTAGACGGCACCGGAAATCCAGGAATCGTCGTGAGGTAAAGCGGAGTGAAGAGTCGAGGGCACATGCTGACATGCATGAAGAACTCTAACGAGAAAGATATCTACTACCATCTTTTTTTTAGAAAAAGAGGAAGACCCCTTGCCTCTGCATCTGGACAATGCATACACCCACTTTATTAATTATTCATAAAAGACCGTACAAAGAAATACAACAGTACATTTGAAGCCACCGTCTAGGCAACATCTGTCGCTACTCCTATCTAGTTGATGAAGGGATGCTGATAGTCCAAGCCTAATGTCACAGACCTCGCAGCCAATCCTAACATCTAAGACCTGAGACCCTAACCAAGCCACTTGCCGGGTATGGGGCACACATCGGTCCAGCGCGCTCTCAGAGGCCGCCGCCGCCAACGCCATCACTCCATCTTCGGAGCTCTACTGGCGCATCATCCTTGCCCGGTCTAGCTGCCGTTGACACCACCACGGCGCCCAACGTCACCACCTCCCTGCGCGCGAACTGCTTAGCACGTCGCGGTCGCCGCCGATACACCTCAGCACCATGCCGCCAAGTACCACCAGACGACACAGCTTGAAGTCTCTGGAAGATCTATCGTGCGTAGCACCTGCCGATAAAGCGTAGCACCTATCGGCCAGGCATGACTTGACATATCCACCGAAACTCCGTGGAAGACGAAGCCGCTCCACCTCCTACCTCTGACTTCCAGCGATGCCCCACAAACGATGCTCCCAAGAGAGAAACGACACCGCAGTGCCGCCATCATCCGATCTGGAAAACCAGATCATAGGGTTTTCCCCGGAGCAGCACAAGTGGGTCGACAGTAGTTACAGAACGATGCCTTCATCAAGGTAACGGCGCAGAACGCCGCCATCGTCCGTCATCGGCTCGGTTTTAACCAAACTATGTCTCCCCGACTCGCAGCCGAGACTAGATTACAGATCTCGAGATCCGATCATCCAGCTTCAGGTCGACCACCTCCGACGTAGGAGATGATCACCACCACCGTAATCCTCGTGATGCGAAGTAGACCCGGAGTGCTTCAGTGAGCCGTCGCCGAATCCGATGAGATGCAGCAGTTTGAGGACGTAACGGCAGCCGCCCGCCTCGACCCGAAGGTCCTAGATCGAGCCCGAGACGCGCCCCGGGCGCCGCTGCCACCATCTCGTACTACTCCCGCCGGCTGCAGCAAAGCCCCCCGCCGCGCCCCGGCCGCCGCTGCCCGCCATCCTCGTCGGGAGGGAGATCGCCGCCGCCTCAGATCTCAGGACGCCAGAGAAGGTCCGCCGCCGTCGCGCCACGGGGCCTTTGCCCAGCGACGTTGCCGGCGGCGGCGGTGGAGGGAGGGGGTGCACAGGGAGTCGAGGGGAGGTCGGGAGGTGGCCGCCCGGTGCGGCCCGGCGGCGGCCACACGGGGTCGGGAGGAGGATTAGTCTAGTCCGAGTCTCCATCTACTACCATCTGTGGTTGTTTAGGCCTTGTACAATGGGAGGTGCTTAGGAGAGGTGCTTAGAGAAATAAACCAGGATTTCTTAAGCACCGGTGATTATTTGTACAGGGTAGACGCTTAACTAAGCGTCTCTCCTATAAAAATAGGCACCGGTGCTTCAGAAAAATCCAGTTTATTTTTTTAAGCACCACCCTAAGCATCTCCCATTGTACAAGGCCTTAGAGATTCGTGCTACTTTGTTGGTTGTTGTCAAGATTTGTCCTGTTTCAAAGTGTTATATTGTTGGGTACCAAATCTGTATCATAATATTTTGTTGGGTATCGACGTGTATTAGCAAATTCGATCTGAAACAAATGCATTCTTTTTTGTTGGTATACAATGAAACATGATGATGCACTCTGAAACGAGAAAAAGAACCCGAATGAAATATTATGAAACAAGATAAATTTTGACAACAACAAAAAATGTAGCATCAATCTCAAAACAACCATGAACGGGCGATCCATGCACGGGACGGGGTGGTAGAAAAATCACCCTCGAACTCTAACTTGACCGAGAGAGACCTTCTCATGGACAAAATGAATTTCAATCTTGATGTGCTTAATTAGGCGATCTTGCATAGGGGTTAGTGCCATGTAAGACAACTGTGCTCACATTGTCACAGGTCGCAACTCGCAACTGTGAGGGGTCGAGCTGGCCATGCTTGGGGAGGCCACAATGTTAGTCATATTTAGCACGACATGGATGGTGGCGGGCTTGACGATCGGGCTAAACGTCTCGTCAAAATCGTTCCCTGACTGTCAAGAATAGCCGTGGACAACCTGTCAAACCTTTTAGTGGCCTGAGTGCATCACCAAGTTGAATTTATGCTTGTAGATCCATTTTCCTAAAACAATGTTAGGCCTAGACAACGAACAAGTGATCATGTACGGTTGTGAGAGTCCACAATTTCCTATCATTGATGCACGCTAATGAGGTTGTGAAGTGCACTTTGTATGTTTTCGGAACGGGATATATGTTTTTTGTCACAAGACGTTACCGTATGGCAACTTTGATTCACATTTGAAAACGGTACAGAAAGAACACGAGATTGCAATATCATGGACACTGGAATCCGGTCCGTTTTCTGTATTTCCGTTGCCGCACTGTGGACGTTTTTTCTGTGTTTTTTTGTTCGTTTATCTCTGTGATAGTGGAACCCGGTCCGTTTCGGATCGTATGGAGCGAAAAAAAAATGAACACTGGAATCGTAAAATGAGTTTGTGTGCACCAAAGTTGTTTGATTACCTCATTGCAAAAGCTGATAGACCGAGTATTCTTTACAAGAGATTTGAGTGGCATGAGTTTCATATACTAAAATAACAAAGGAAGCTTCAGGTAAAAAAAAAAACAATTCTTCGAATAGTCCGAAATTCCTATGAACAAAAATTCTTTGAATCAAAGGAGGCTTGAAACCGACCAATTAACATGGTGAGTACTTGGAAAATCAAATCTGACGATGGTGAGTTTTCCAATGGGCTGAATGCCGTCGGTGAGAAGAAAAGAAAAACAGCACCAGTTCACGGTCGGTGAGAAGAAAAGAAAAACAGCACCAGTTCACGGCCTGCGTTCCCTGGCAATGTGCCCGGCTCTGTTGGACCGATTACATTACACAAACTCACACAAAGCAAACGTAAACAGATACAATTATGTGGCAAAATAGGTAGTACCTCAGTACTCAGGTTTTTTTAATAGAATACATAAAAGCGATCATCACTCGATGCCCATTAAAAGAAACCATCATACTAGTTCTTACAAGCAGCTAAAAAGAAAAGTAGTGCAAACAGCAGCTCAAAAGACTAGCTGCAACTAAGCCATCACAGCAGCCAGAAGGAAAGGATAGGGAAACCCAGGACGCAGCCTGGTTCCAAACCAACAAAAGATCACCATCACCATCCAGACTCCCAGTGATATACAAGAACTAGGTTCAAATAAAATCGCACGACTCAGAGGGGGGGCTAACAACTAGTTCTGGTTCGCACAAGACAAACACGGACTGACTAGTTGTGGCATGCACGCCCACGCACGAGCACCATGGGTAAGCTATGTTTCAACCATCTAACAAGCTCGCCGCATTTGAATCATGTCCTCCGTCCTCTCTTCCTCCGCCATCGTCTTTGGACGCCGGTCCCCCATCTGAGAGGCTGCCTTGCCCGTCTGACGTCTGCGGATCGTCTGACGTCTGCGGATCATCCCTGGCACGGCGAATATCCTGTACCCTGGCCAGCCGCTCCTTCCGCCGAGCGATCTCCCAGATCTCCTCCATGCTCAGACGGTAGTCGTGCATGGCGACCTTCTCACTCAATGTCGGGAACTGCTTCACGATGAAACACAAGGTAGAGTTATCGAGTTTTGCGTTGGTGGTCAAGCCCTCCAGGAGCGCGAGCTGTTCCATGACGGGCTCGTCCTCCGTGTACTGGAATGTGATGGCCTTCACATAGGGCACGCTTCGAAGCGGAACATCCACCGTTAGGTCCAGATCATAGGTGCGCGCCACGGCGCGCCACATGGCAGCTGCAGTGGCGTGGGGGGCGTAGACCGGAAGGAGGCGGTCAGAGAGCGTGGCGAGGATGTGGCCACGGCACAATGCATCCATGTGTGCCCACTGCTTGCCGGCGGCCGTCTTCTCGTCGGGAGGGGGCTCCTCGGTCAGGACATCGGCCACACCAATAGTGTGGAGGCGGAGCAGCACTGACTCCTTCCAGCGGAGGTAACCGCTCTCTCCGTCCAACTGAATGATGGGGAGCAGAGGCGGTGCAGCCGTGGGCAGAGGTAGTACTGGCGACGACATCGATCCATGCCTGCAGTGTTATGTTTCGTGTCATGATCTCACGGTCTGGTACAAGAAGCGCAATCATGATGTATGTGTATATATGCAGGAATGTACGGACTAGTATTGCTGATCAACTAAATGATTAGAATACAGGTCCAAACTAGAATTTTAGGAATGACACAATGGACAGTGCCCATGCATGTAGTATTCATGATTCTATATGGTAGCAGCAGCATATATAGTACTAGCTGCATCGAGTCTGAGCTCCATTTAGCATTTTTGTAGTAGCCTAGATGGTATGTACCACCTCTGTTTCCAAATGTAAGACGTTTTGGCAGTTCAATTTAAACTGCCAAGACGTCTTATATTTAGGGACAGAGGGCGTACTAGTTAGTAGCAAGGGCCATCAGTTTGATCATCATACATTGATGTATCTGCTACTTGGGTGGTGGCTGATACTTTCATCGGAGGACGGTGTTTAGAAATCAGATCGCTGTGGATGGAAGATTCATGGTACCAACATAACGACATGACAACATGCGGGAGCGTCGCTTTTATTCACAGAAGACTTCAAGTATAGTCCTCTCGAAACACGATTTCTCCATCCTTTATAAATAAAGGCACAAACGGCCGAACCGATACAAAGTGATGAGGAAGTTCTAATACAAGCGAGTCAAAAAAGAAATAAAACAGCATTCGAGCAAGTGGAACAAGTGCCACCAACCCAACACCGAGCGTGAACACAGGAGACACCGCCCCTAACAAGATACACCGAGCGTGAACACAAGAGGCACCGAAGTACCGAACACACCAGTCATGACAACACCAGGATCACCCGCCACCCCTCCCCTTGCTACCCACATATCCAAGAGGAGACGCCACCACTGCTGCTCGCTGCAGAGTCACCCGTGCAGCCTCACCATCCATAGCTGCTGCCCCGACTTCCAGGAGACACCCCACCGGGCCACCACCGCCAGGACACCGGGCTGCCGAAAAGCAGGCACCTTGGGACGGACAAGGCAAGGGAGGAACCATCTTGCCGTAGCACCACCACGATTAGGGACAGCCAACACAGATGGCGGCCCACACACATGTTACCCGGCTACGGGTGCCAGATCCCATATGGATCCGGCCCCACCACGGACGGGAACGAGGATCACCGGCTCTAGCCAGCATCATGTCATGGGCCGACTGCCCACCACACGGTGCCAAGGCGCACCCACCCGAAGCAGACCACCGGGTAGCAGGACTCCACGGGCCATGCGGTCGTTCAAAACCGACCAAGGAACAATTCACAAGGCCCGCTACCGCCCAAACCCTAGATCCCGCCCGGCACTCGCCACCAGAGCCACACATGCCACCACCTCACGCTGCCCACCCAAGCCAGCAACAAGAAAACCGCAACACACCGTTCGTCGAGGGAGCCACCCCACGCCACTCGAGACCACCGCAATGCCATCTCTGGCCGCCCCGCTTGCCAGCTCAGATGCACCACCCATCATGCAGCCTCACGGCACTGTCCCACGCCAACGCAACCCCGCGCAGATTCACCGTCATGTCCCACGCGTAGCACAACGCCCCTGCCGGCCCGCAGTAAGCCGCACTACCTGTATTGCACAAGAATGTCGGTGTACTAAGACATGGGTGCCTTCGTACCCTGACTTGTGCACAGGTAGTTGCAGCCTTCCCGCCGGCAAGGCTTGCTAGAGAGCTACTGCAGGTCATCGAGAAGACCATGAGAAGACCTCCAGGCAGGTCATCGAGAAGTACTAAGTTAGTACCGAAGGACAAGATCCCAGTTGCTGGCAAGCTCCGCGCCGGCAAGCCAAGACCCGACAAGCTCCTTGCCGGGAAGTTTCGCCTCTTTGCTTCTCGACCGCTTCACCTCGTCGACCAGCTGATGGCTTGTCAAGATTAGGTGTCGAGCAGGCAGATGGCTTAGGGAAGATCATCAGGACGCGTGTCGGCGTGTCACGTAAAGTTTAAACTTTATTGACACCCATCTCATGGACGTGTCAAGAAGGTAGGGTTCGGCCAGCCCGACGGCACAGAAGGAGAGACGTCTTTTGCCAAAGGATCATTATCAGCTCACGACACATAAAATGCCTTTGTCCTAGTCCGGCGGGATTAGGTTGGATAACATCGAGGCCACTATTCACATTTATGTAATGACCATGTTGCCACTGTGGTGACCCCTTTTCGTCCATAAAAGGAGGCCCAAGGCTACCTTGGCACAGGTCGACACCTTGCTCACTCTTATACAGTAGTTGCACCTTGCACGCACCTTTTCCGGCAAGCTGCGCTTGTAACTTGAGCCCCAAGTAAATCCACCATAGAACAGGAGTAGGGTTTTACGCCCCCACGGCGGCCTGAACCTGGATAGATCTCGCGTGTGAACTGCTAGATTTGCTCTCTGTGCTCGTTAATCTCCCCAGCCGAACTAGGCAAGGGGCCTCGCTGGTCCCATAGATCGTCATACCCCGACAAAGAGGGAGAAGAGCCGCGCCGTCGCCATGCTTATGCCAATCAGGCTTCGCCCGACAGAGGGTCCTGGCAGCGGGGGGAGGGGGAGGACAGGGATGGAAGGGAGCGGAGGAGATGGCTGCCGCGAGGTGGCAGCGTGGACGAGTGACACAAGAGGAGCAAAGCTCTAATTCTCTCAGAATCTAGCTAGTTAGCAACCACACTTTCAATTCAAAGCCATAGCCTTGATGTCTACAACTGCTGAAGTGCTAGTCCAACATCCCTAAAAGCTCTAAGGTCCCTGGAAAGCGAGCGTTGTGGTGCATTGGGATTGTGGGGTGCCGCTGGGCCCCAATTGTGAATGTGTGGCCCGCTTTGGTTAGCCCACAAGCATGTGCACCTAACGCAAACTATCTCGGTCCTCTGTCGTGCCACCTCCTGATCTCTCTTTCAAGCCCCTCTCTTCCTCGAAATCGCTGCTGCCACTTCCTCCAATTCTGGTACAAGAGCCGCCACCATTGAATCGACGAACTCACGATGACACCAGGATCACCCGTCATTCCTCCCCTTGCTACCCACATATCCAAGAGGAGACACCACCACTGCTCATCGCAAAGTTACCCTTACAGCCTCACCATCCAGGGCCGCCGCCCGGCTCCAGGAGACCCCACCGCCGCCAGGACACCGGATTGCCGAAAAGCGGGCACCTTGGAACGGACAAGGCGAGGAAGGAACCATCGTGCCGTAGTACCACCTTGCGCGGCCACCCACCCAAGCCAGCCTCAATTCCTAGTAGGGTGGGTTTCCTTTAGGAAGAGAAATAGAACTTGGACTCGCCATAATATAAGGGGAGGTGGTCGGTACCGGAATTCTCAAGTCATCAATAAAATTAATTCTTTTCCCCCAAGCTATCCTCCTCCTTACCTATCAACACCGGCAAGACGCCTACCCGGTGGATATTCATCGGCCCTCGGGCACCTCGAGGCCACACGCACGCCCTCTGATCCCAAGACTCAACATATACGGATATTGGTATTGTGTTTTACTGTCTTTCTGAAGTTTTCTAAATAGATGTGAAACAAGCTGCAGAACTGTGGTATACATATTTCTAATAGTACTTAAATTGAGCCATAATGCTGCATGTTGGAGTAAGGTTACTGGAGTACCAACTTTCTGTAGTCTGTAATACGTTTTGTGGGAGCTAGCTCTGGGCGTATGGAAGCTTTTTATCTGCCGTAATTGTTCTATAGAAAATAATTTGATTTTCTATTTGAGGTCCTTTGGGGGGATTTCGTCCTGGTGCATGCGTTGTTACTCATAAGCTCATCTTTCAGCGTTGTGTACAGGCAGATAATGAAGGATCGGCACTCAACCAAATGGTTAATTTTTCCTTAATTGTTTTCTCCACCCTATTTCTATAGATGTAGGTGTGTCTGGACTGAGAAAGTAGGCTGCTCGGTGCTGCATTTACATGTGTGTGCTGATGAGGAAATATGTATGCATTATTTGATTATTTCCAAGTTTATAGAATGAACAGTTATTTCCGTCATGTACGATGAAGCTCTATCTTCAAGTAAAATATCCTATATTGTTCTATAGTTACTACTCCCTCCGTTCCCAAATATTTGTCTTTCTAGACATTTCAAATGGATACAACATACGGATGTATGTAGACATATTTTAGAGTGTAGAATAACTCATTTTGCTTCGTATGTAGTCACTTGTTGAAATCTCTAGAAAGACAAATATTTGGGAACGGAGGGAGTACACAGCTGCAACATTTCTTCATATTGACAAATTATTTGGCTGCTTTCTTGGTGTTAGTCTCGTGAGAAATTTATTGAGCATTTGAATGTAAGAAAATAAAAAATATATATAAGCTTGATTGAATTCTAGGTACGTGAAATGCATGTACTGCTCTGCCGTTAATTAAACATACCAGTTTCCTCAAGCAATTGTTGTTTACCTGGTGTCATTGGTGAATGTTCAGTCTATTTTTTTTAAAGCCTAAACTTGATAAATTATATACTTCCAAGTTCTAACAGAGAAGACGCAAAAGATAGCCAATCAATTTCAGGAATTGCAATACTGAACCATGCTTTTTATATATATAGATATTTATGTTTATGAGCAACCAACTCAGAAGGCACCTAACAAATGGGCTTAACATTCACCATTTGAGTCTACTGCAAAACATTGTAGACTTGTCAAAAAAAGGGTTAGTATCTTGAGTTCTAGGAGCTCGAATTATCATCACAGGTACTAGAAGAGAAGTCATGACTTTTCAGTTGTTTTCCCTAAATCTAATCCCGTTTCTTTACTAAGGCCGAGGAAATAATACCTTATTAGTAATTTGAGAACAGTTAAGAGTGATATTCGTTCTCTGATCCAAAAAGTTTATATTCTAAACTTTGTAGTACAACTATATAGCTAATTATAGACTGATGATAAGGTACCATTCTAATGGTGATTTCACTTTTATCTGTCTCGCTCGTCCTGTAAATTCGTGGGGCACTAATTCTTTTAAGAAAGCATATATTTACCTCAAATATGTGAGCTATTGAGTGATCTGGCCTGAAATGGTTTATTTGTCTCTTGAATTTTGCATTCATATGCCAGAGTTTCGGGCAGTGGCGGAGCCAGGATTTCCGACATGGGTATGCATGGTGAATATTTTTTTGCTTCACAACAACGTAAGAAAAAAAAAGTTCATGATACCGAGGTTGATCTTGAACTTGGTTTTCAACGTCGACAGATAGCAATGTTGGTGTTGATGTCGAACTTATCTTCGGCGCCAATGAAGCAGCTCTGTCCCACAAACTCATTTTTCACACCTATAAAAAAATGCATGTTACATAGTGATGGTGGCAATGGTGAGCTTATATACTGCCATATGTTATATAAACGCATATAGGAGCTTATATACTGAATTGTTTTTGCAAAAAATGTTGGGTATGCATTGCATACCCTTGCGTTAGCCTAGCTCCGCCCCTGGTTTCGGGGTACTCTGTCGATGCTTCATGCCGCTAGAGAAGGTACTTATATGGATATGATGTTAGGACCATTTTAATACCGGTTCCAAATTCACTTCATCCTAGTTTCCCTCTAATTCAGTAAACTATAGGATGTTATCTATTTCCAGGTCACATTCGTAATGATAGTTGACTCCTATAAATTGCCTTTAAAAACATGCTATTTGTGTATATTTTTGTCATGTTTTTTCACTTGTTTCAGATTGTTTTTTGTATTGCTCCATATTCTAGACAAATTATAGTTCATAAGTTATATGCAGGAATGTGTCACTCATCCTACCACTCAAGGTTTAGCAATGGTTCCTTTTATCAAAGCATCAGTACCAGACCAACTCTATAATACATAATTGTGTTGCACTCACATATGTGGTTCATCAATTAATTCTACAGAAACTTATTTCTTTTATACGAACAACACTTCCATGTCTTAAAACTGAATATATATTCCCTATTATTCAACATTTTCTCATACTCAAGCCCCGTGACTTTTTTAGTTCCTCTAATGGCTTCCATAATAATGTAGAAGTTCTTGATACTTTGATTTTTTTAGATGGTTACTCTTGTATATGTAATTTCAAATTAATTAAGAGATCTTTTATGGTTTTGCAGATTCTTACCTACCTGCAATTTTGATCAAGAAATTATTCACAGCTTTTCTTGACACAAATATTCCCTTTTTTGTGTATAATTGTAGGTGATCGATACCATATGCTTCAGAAATTCTATAACCTGCATGCAGAGGATAGTAAAGAACTCTATTGTCAAGTAGTGATATCTTTGTATGATGAAGATAGGCGTAGTTGCCCTTTCATATCATACAATATTATCATAACAACAACCAAATTGCAAAATGGTATGGATTATATTTATCCTATAGCTAACGTAAATCGTGTTGTCATGTTTTGCATATGTCGAAGCTCTCAATGTTTTTTCTTCACCTGAACATTGTGAAATTTCTTTATCTTGACCAATAAAATAAATGTAACTCAATGACCCTGCTTTGAAATGTCCTGCGGCGCAGCAAGGCACGCCTATTGTTCAAACGCTGCAACAGGATCCAAGAACACACGGGAAAGGGAGGGAAGGATGGGGGGGAGGGAGATCGCTTACCGGGTGAATGATCTCAGCGACCTTCGGTTGAAGAAGACGAGGTTGAGGAGGAGGAATACGGCGACGGCGGTCCGGCGAGACGGAGGATGCAGTACACTTCAGAGCGGCGGAGGATGCAGCAAGGCAGGACGGAGACGGAGCTAGCGGCGGCGTCGGCGGGGTACAAACCGGCGGGCGGCGGCCGTGGAACCCTAACGGGTGGAGCTTTGTGCGTTTCGGTCGCTTGGTGTGTGTGGTCGACCGGTGTTGGTTGAACCCACGGGTTCACGCTATTTTTGTTTTGATTTTTTTTTCGCGTAAAACCAAACCGCACCTGTCCAGTTCAATTTTCTGCTCGGCAATCCAGTCCGTTCTTTAGAGCGTCTAGAACCACAACCCGCAAATTTCCTCCTGTTCGGTCCGCATACGTCCAATCAACAATTCAAACCAACCTCACGAAATTCGATCAAATCGGACGGATTTCATTCAAGTTCGGACATAATTTACATAAAACTGTCGATATTTCGACCGTTTAACTAAAAAAATAGAAAAAAAACTAAATCCTATACTGGACGACCACCTCGTACGCGTGTCACCCTGCCTTGCCGCACCGCCGTCGTCGTGGTCCCTCTAGCGGCGGTACGGCGCCGGAAGGCCGCGGCAGCCATGTCTGGCGGCTACCTGCCGCTCTGCGTCCTGCTGCGCCGTGCAGAGTGCCGATGTGGCCTTCGGAGCCCTGGCGGCGGTCTTGCCGCGGCCGGCATTGGCGAAGCAGTCAAGAAGCGACCACTCCTCGGCGATCTTGGTGAGCTCGCTGTCAAAGAGGCGGCGACGCCTAGCGGCCGTCTCTGCGGTGGTCACGCAGCGGTCGAGCGCCCATGCGGCGGCGAGGTCTGGGTCATTGCGAACCCAGTCCAGAGCCATGTCGCTCTTGCCGAACACGGAGCGGCGACTAGCATTCCGCCAGTCGTACCGCTCTTGCTGCTGAGCCGCACGCTCCGCCTGAGTCACGACGCCCCTCGAGCCCAAGGAACCGCAAGAGCAAGGATGTCGGCTCGGTCTAGACGCGGTGGCGCGGCGGGGAGGCCGGCTCCTCCTTCACGCGTCGGCGATGGCAGCGACGGCCCCATGTAATGGAGCGACCGCTCCTTCATTAACTCGATCTGACGGACAAAATCTTTGTCCTTTAGAGCGGCCTCCTTGAGGAGTCGGGGCGGCTGCTGCGGTGGCTCCTGCGACTGATGCGGCGACACCTGGTAGTCCTCCTCATCACCGGAGGAGATGACGATCTCCTCCTTGGCCGAGGAGCCGGCCGCCGTGGACGCTAACGGGCCCGGAGAGCGTCTGCGGTGGCGCCAAGAACCGCCGGAGGAGGAGCTTCCGCCTACTCCGCCAGCCGGCGCGGAGCACCACGACATCGCCATCGCCGGAGCTTGGGTCAAAAAAGGGGAAGGAAAGGCTCGGGCACGGAGACGGGTGAGGGGATGGGGTGGTACTTCTCCGGTGCACGGTTTAAATAGCCGCGGCGAGGCCAGTCGGAGTTGGTTCATCGTGAACCTGCGTCCGCATTGATGTAGCGGCCGTCGAGATGTCGCGTCGGTCGGCGACGCCCTCCATCCCTCCCGGCCACATTGCGGCATCAATGTCGGCCTCCGCGTGCTCTGCGCTAGCATGAATGTGGCGCGTTAAGCGGCGCCTGCATCGGAAGGAAAGCGCAGAGAGGGGCGGGTGACAGGTTTTTGGTAGGCCAGGGTGGTCTGAAGCGGGCTTGCAATTGGTCCGGACTCCCGCTAACCTCCTCACGTTTGTCTTCGGTTTGCGGGAAAAATCGCGTCTGAACCATTCCGCGGATCAATACAGGACCGCGTTGAAGGCTTCGGCGATCCAGGCGATTTCGGCGGGTCTGCATTATAAAAGAAAATAGATACGAAAACTGCTTTTCTACTAGGTTTTTTGTTTGGATCACTTCCGATTTTTTGGCACAGCCAGCTTGCCCGCTCCCTTCGTCTGATTCCACGCCAAATTATTGTCGGCAAAATCAGGGCGGCCAATTTGGCCGTCAATTTTTTGGTTGGCCCACGATTTGGCGGGGCGAACATGGGCAGCAAGCCAGCAACCAAACAGCTCCCTCAATAAAGAAAACAAATGCCCTATAATAGGACACCCCAATCAACAAAAACAATTTTTTTAACGAAGATTTGAACTAGTTCGATCATATTTCATATTTAAAACATAGTTTGACTGAAGCTCAAACATGCAAAGTACAAACATAGTTCAAATACGACATGCGACTAAACTACCAACTTAAACTATGACAAATAACTACGAACACTATAGATTGTCCCAGTCAATATCATTGGACCCATCACTCTTGCTGTCAGAATTGACGTTGCCCGTAGGCTCCTGCATTCTTCTTCTTCTTACCCTATGATGACGAAGGTCCTGTCTCGTCATCGTTCTTGCGCCTCAACTGCTCGGCGTCCCTCTTCCAACAGAACTCCATCTCGGCTTGCACATACTCTTGATGTGCCCTAGCAACCGCCGCCATCGCCTCATCATCGATCTCTGATGTTATCCCACTCGTCGACCACAATGCGAGTAACCGGCTTGATCGGGCTCGACTCGATTGTCACCGGTGGCCCGACGAGCTCTGCCCACCCGAGAATCAATCTCCGGGAAATTGAGGCTCGAGTGCATGAGACCGAGCCTCCACACTGCGACGTCGTAGGCGCGGGCAGCAAGGTTGGTCGTCAGGTACGTGTCCAGCCAGTACCTCTAGCCGTCGTGCTGGAACTCCACGTCGTAGTTGTCAGAGGGCCGGGGGTGCACACCCTTGACCTCCTCCCTTTCCCTTGCCCTTCGGCGAAATGGCAAGGAGGCGGCGGCTAGGAGGAGAGGCAATGCGGATGCGGCAGTGGCGCGGCGATCTTCGAAGGAAAATGGGGCGGTGGCACGTTGGATTTTGGCGAAAAGGGGGCGGCGGTGGCGAGATTCGTCGGCCCGGCGGCCGACAGGCGGGTGCGGCAAGTGGATCCGGCGGTGGTGGGGTGCGGTAGCCGCGGATCTGCAGGCGGCGACTGGCGTGGGTGTGCGACTGTAAGGTCGCGGCTATGTACCGTTTTGGAATCCATCCGCTGGATGGTGATAGCTGAAGTGCACATGGTTAACCCCTAGCTAGTATTGGTTTTTCAAGAATATGTGTGTGGCCTGGGATCTTGCTCAAGATGTGGAAATCTAGCCCCCTGAAGATAATATGTTGACAATGCAGTTTGCATGTCTTGGTGATGGGGAGAGAGTTATGGAGGAAGGTCCTTGGACTTACCGTGGCAACGCAATTCTGCTAGCTCCTTATGATCGGTTCACAAAGCTGCAGAAACCAAGCTCAATACCCTGGAGATCTAGATTCATATCCATGACCAGTCTGATGGTTTTGTGCCAATGATGAAATCCTTGGCATGAGGTCGGAGAGTTCGTTTATGCGGAGCCAAGATCAATGTGCATAACCCGATGAAGAATGCCATGTCGATGGTCAAGGACAACTAATGTCAGATCTTTGGCATCAAGTATGAACTCATGCCGGATTGGAGTGCCGTCTGCTGCCATCTAGGCTATTTGTATAAGAAACATGGCTTGTGTTTAAAGAGCTGTGAGCCAGCTGGTTCAAGTGTGCGGGGAGAGGTCCCGGTCGTGGTAGAGGAGGAGGCGACTCTGGTGGAGGCTTTGCTAACTATTCACCCGGTGGAGGCAATGCCGGGTATACCGAGGAGTACCCTAATATGAACCGAACCATGTGTAATGTAATAAAAAAGAACACATTGATGCGAATAGAACCGTGGGTGATGCACTAATCATCGCACATGTTATGGAACAACGGTACGTGCATGACTGTACCTACATCAGACTGTTACAATCATTTTCAATCGTGTGTGATGGATCCTCATCCCACACGTGTGCTTTAAAGCCACAGTGTCCGATGCTAAACGTAATCCCACTCGCAAACTAGACGCGAAATGTGTGTGATGGCATGACACATCACATAAATTTATACTAACGAAGCGTACGCCGATGGTAGAAATCGCACACATTTGCATGGACAAAACTGTTTGCAGTAGGTCATAGTTCACAAACGTTTGTCATTGCCTCACCGTCTATACTTGGCGAACAATTACACACATTTCTTAAGCGAAGACGTGTGACGATCACACATCATCGCAAGACGACTTCCCATCTCCATATGCGATAAGGATTTTTAACCGTGTGTGACTCAATTTGCACTAGTGGAAACAAGTAGCATAAGACGTGGAAATGGTGAACACGATACGAGAGAGCCCATATTTTCCGATCACAGCCGCACACTAATGTGGATGTGAAGTGCACTCCGTATGTTTTTGGAACGAGATATACGGGTGAATACTGTTAGAACACGCTCATGAGATAGGGCATACTGGCCGACCTGGCCATCAACAAGACCCACATACACCCCTGACCCTGAGGTTGCCCACAACATCGTCGTCATCACTTCTCTCCTAGAGGGCGACTCCGACATCATTGTTGATGACCCATTAAAAGCATCTCCAACAGGCGCCCAAAAACTGCTTCGCGTGCTAAAAGTCGTCCTTTTTGAGCGCCGGAGACGCTCCAGCAGATGTTGCAAAATAGTGCGCGCGTAAAAAAATATAACGCCCGCGCTAAAAAGCGATATCGCACGCTGCAAATGTTGGTGGCCGGACCGCGCACGCTTCATAATTTGCACTGCATGTTTTTTTGGCGCGTGTTTTTGGGATCTGGAAAATCATTGTTGACCGCATCGCGCTAAAAGTGCTACAGTGGCGCTGTAAAACTATTTTAGTGCTCGATATTTTTACGCCTCTGTTGGAGATGCTCTAAAACTTTGCAGAAAAACAACGCACGTGAACCCATGCCAAACAATCGAACCAACGTAGAGGCATGCATCTCAAGTACTACGTTGTTTTCATTATTTCTTTGGACGCGATCAAACGTCTTGACTACTCAAACTCGGTCCTAAACCTTACTCCGTTACTCGGCTCGGCTACGTTGTCAGCACCCAAGCAGAATTCAAGCACGGACTGACTTGGCATGCAAGCCGACACATGCACGATCGAAAAGCAATGTTTCCGCCAGACTCATCTAACACAAGCTTATTACGAGTAGATTCCTTCCAACAGGCTCGCCGCATGCATCTGATGATCTGAATCACGTCCTCCGTCGCCGTATCGGGCACCGCTCATCATCATCTGAGGAGGAGGAGCTGTCTTGCGCGTATGTCGTCGGCGGAGCGTACCTGCCATTGCGAACATACTCTACCCTGGCAGCCAGTTCCTTCCGCCGGGCGATCTCCCAGAGCTTGTCCACGCCCACACGGTATTTGCGCTTGATGACCGCCATTCTCAACGTCGGGAACTGATCCTTCACGATGAGACACAGGCAAGTGTCATTTAGTTCTGCGTTGGTGGCCAAGCCCTCGAGGAGCGCGAGCTGCTCCGTCACGGGCTCGCCCTCCGCGTACCGGAACTTGACGGCCTTCTCATAGGGCACGCTGTATGTCGGATCATCCACCGCTATGTCCAGGTCGTAGGTGCGCGCCACGGCGCGCCACACGGCCGCCGCGGTGGCGTGGGGCGCGTAGACCTGGAGGAGGCGGTCCGAGAGCGTGGCCAGGATGTGGCCGCGGCACATCGCGTCCGCACGCGCCCACTGCTTGCCGGCGGCCGACCTCTCGTCTGCGGGGCGCTCCTCGGTCAGCACGTGCGCCACGTCGAGCGTGTGGAGGCGGAGCAAAACCGACTCCCTCCAGCGGAGGTAGCCGCTCTCTCCGTGCAGCGGCGCGATGGGGAGCAGAGGCGGCGCCGGCGACGACATCGATACGCGCCTGGCGGTGTTGGCTTCCTTCCCACGATCTCACGGCCTGGTACCACAAACGCGACGTGCTGTATGTGCATATATATACACATGCACACACGAACGTGGGTGGGTGCAACACCAAAACGGCACGGACTCTAAACCTACTTGGCCTGGTGCTGGATACGGAGACGTATCCGTCCACAACCCTACTCGGCCTTCTTATTTTTGAGATTCATATATCGGGCATATAAACGCACAGATCGCAGAACACACAGGGAACTTACACTACCCCCGGTTTACAGGCGTGCGCACTCGGATGGCGGAGGAACAGTCTCACGGGCGCGCCAGGCGCCGGTCCAGAACCCCGTCGCACCGCCAGGGCTGCTCATTCTCCTCCTCCGCCCCAACCATCACCCTCGCCCGTACGACGACGAAGACGAAGCCTTCTTGTGATTGGGGAACAAAGCGCCCACGCACGGTGCACAATGGCCGCCGCTCCGTGGCTACGGCTGAATGGTACGTGCATCGTTTGTTCACGTGGTTCCAATGAAATTTATCTGATTTCGGTCTTCTGATCCGTGTTTTCACAGGAGGGACTGGGCGAGTCTTTCCGATGGGGCCGATTGGACTGATCGCTGATTACGTCCTTGCCCACGACGTGGCCGATTACATCCGCCTCCGTGCTGTCTGCCGCACTTGGCGGCAGTGTGGCATCGATCCGCTAGGGGTCGACGAGCTCGACCGCCGTCTTCATCCTCGGCACTGGATCATGCTCCGGGAGAAACTTGCCATTCCCCACCGCCGTCGGTTTCTCAACCTCTCCACTGGCCAGACCATAGAAGTGGATCTCCTGGTGCTTCTCTGGCACAAGACACTCACGTCGACCCCCGAGGGCCTCCTCATCCTGCTCGATGAGTACAACCACATTCAACTACTAAATCCGCTCACACGCCTCATCATAGAGCTTCCCCCGGTGACTACGTTGCTGTCTTCAGACCATCACTATGATCTTTTTAATGGCCAAATATTAGCATGGGGTTCCTTCATTGTCCCTGATCCTGTATCATTTGTGCTCTGTTTCCCCTCCCTCGGGCGCCTAGGCATTGCCAAGCCTGGTGACAAGTGTTGGAAGGTAATACAGTTCAAAAGCTCGCCATATACAACTCCTTCCATGTTCTCGGGTCGCTTCTACTGTGCCATCCAGGACAACCTCATGGTACTGGAAACGAGCACATACCCACGATTGGAGGTGGCTGCAAAGCTGCGTAAGCCAATTTACACAGTGACTTATACAGCGCACCTGGTGGACCGAAAATCCTAGACTTACGGGCAGAATCGCACGGATGGGGCTTACGGGAGTACTTGTCCCCCTATCAATCTCCCTCCTTCCCGTGCTTTCAGCCGTGGGTCCTCCTGATTCCTAAACAACTGATGCCATGTCAGCCTGTAGCTTCTAATGCATAAGATGGAGTCCGTAAGTGTAGCAAATCCCCCTGGTGGACAATGGTGGAAAGTTGATGTTTGTGCACGGGCAGCCTTGCTCGATGAGATATGACGTGTATCGTGTTGATTTGGAAAAGAAGACTCTATTTCCGGACGAGAACTCATCTGTTACACGGACACTTCAATGTTATTTAAATTTATTTGAACTCCAGCCTATTTTTGCGTTCAGTACGCATCATTTAAAGCGACGTCATCAATTTCCAACACGTTCTGACATCATTTGCTGTTTTTCAGTCATTTACCGATTTGTTTACAGAGCTAAATGCCGGTGAAATTGAAAATCACTACAACATGAACTCTGAACATGTTGGAACTTGGCATCGTATCATCAGCATAGCATGTGCAAAAAATTAAAGAGGGTCACGACGAAAACTGGACGCACCTCGTGTACAAACTGGACAATCACTTTCAGAGTATCAGGGTTTCGGACGAGAACTCATCTGTTACACGGGCACTTCAATGTTTTTTTAAACTTATTCAAACTCCAGCTTATTTTTGCGTTCAGTATGCATCATTCAAAGCGACGTCCTATATTTCCAACACGTTCTGACATCATTTGCTGTTTTTCAGTCATTTACCGATTTGTTTAGAGAGCTAAATGACGGTGAAATTGAAAATCACTACAAAATGAACTCTGAAAATGTTGGAACTTAGTATGGTATCATCATTTCACCCGCATAGCATGTGCAAAAGAGTAGAGAGGGTCACGGCGAAAACTGGACGCACCTCGTGTACAAACTGGACAATATCTTTCGGAGTATCAGGATTTCGGACGAGAACTCATCTGTTACACGGGCACTTCAATGTTTTTAAAACTTATTTGAACTCCAGCCTATTTTTGCGTTCAGTATGCATCATTCAAAGCGACATCATCAATTTCCAACACG